>NC_090246.1:35286731-35586731 GCF_037325665.1 Littorina saxatilis
GTGAAACATCCCAAATGGCTTTCACTGTTTGTCTCACTCTCTTCATCCCTTTCTCTCAGTTTTAATTTTTTTTTATTGTGTGTTTGACAGACTGTAAGAAAAGGCCTAGCGTTAAATCTTAAAGGCACAGTAAGCCTCCCGTAAACCATCACAGATACGGTCAGGCTTTTACACACAGTACAAACACCCTTTCATTTAAACACTCACCGATTGAGAACATCCTAGGTGCCCTCCGTCAAGAGCGAACAATTTTCAAAGAATTTATTTTTGCGTGGTTTATCTTACCCCTGAGCCATC
Organism: Littorina saxatilis; assembly: GCF_037325665.1. Taxonomy (NCBI): domain Eukaryota; kingdom Metazoa; phylum Mollusca; class Gastropoda; order Littorinimorpha; family Littorinidae; genus Littorina; species Littorina saxatilis. The sequence goes on from NC_090246.1 coordinate 35,287,029, forward strand.
GTGAACCTGTGTGATCCAGTTTCCCTTTTTCACAATGTAGTCGTCAGTTAGTCATTTGAATGCGACTCGATGTGAGCTTATCTACAATAGCACGTTTTTATGCACGAAAAAAACGGCTGAGGTTCACAAGAACTCTAGCGATGGCTTTTGACTTGAGAGGAACGGCGATTTGCCGCATAAACCGTCGTCTGCTACGACCCTTGCGTGACCCTGCTTCCGGGCTTTTCTTTTTTCAAACTTTCACAACTTCGAATTGCACTGATCTTGTCTTGATGAAAAAAGAATTCTTTTATGATTAAAGAATGTTTGTGTAACAAGCTGTCAATTTATTATTTAGATTTTAAAAGTTAGGTCTAGCGCAAAAACGCACCACGGTCCAAAAACATTCTGATAATCATCGATCCACGGCTATCGCCAGTTTAAGGGAAGTAACTCATTTTTGACCTGAGTTCAGGATGGGTCCAAAAAGTGTTCGAGACAATCTGCAAAATTAATTCTTTAAAAATTAACATCGAACGCAGAAGAAGAAGAAGAAGCTCGCTCTTTACGTAGGGCACCTAGAATGTTCCCGTTTGGTGAGCGTTCAAATGGAAGGGTGTTTGTACTGTGTGTAAAAGCCTGACAGTATCTGTGATGGTTTACGGGAGGCTTACTGTCCGGACGTGATTTCCGGGATATTCATAACAGCCGTCCAGCACCAAAACGAGGCGCCATTGTTGTAAAGGGCCAAGTCCACGAAAATAAATTCTTTGAAAATTTCTCACGCTCGACAGAAAGCAGCCAGGATGTTCCCGTTCGGTGAGCGTTTAAATGGAAGTATGCTTGTACTGTATGTAGACGCTCGGGGAGCTCTGTGGTGGTTTACGGGAGGCTTACTGTGCCTTTAATCTTAGTCAAATAAAGTTCAAATCAGATCAGTTCAGTTCTCTCACTCTCGTCCTTGCCCGCCCTCAGCCATAAACTATAAAATCTACTTCACAGTACTAATGCCAACCTCTGGTGCCTTGGTGGCTAGGAGCTCGAACACCACAGCCAAAACCTCCTTCGCGGCGGCCCCTTTTATTTATTTATCATTATTTATTTTTCTTTCTCTAAATCATCAAAAGTCGGGGTAACATCCGGGGCCCCTAATGGTTGAACCGTGAGGGCGTTAAACAACATTTATTATCCAGTGCCACCATACGATGCTACATGTTCTCCCTGCTTCAGGTGGGAACGGGAGGAAATTTCCTAATCCTGACGGTGATCGGAGCCATGCGGAACCTGCAGCGTACGGGCAAGGTGTTCATCATCAACATGGCCCTGGCTGACCTCTGTGTGGCCGCCGTCGCTGACCCCATGTGTGTCCTGGGTAAGACATTTTATGTCCCCATGTATGTCCTGGGTAAGACATTTCGTGACCCCATGTGTGTCTTGGGTAAGACATTTTGTGACCTCATGTGTTTCCAGGGTAAACATGTGTAACCCTATCCGTTTTCTGGGTAAAAATTGTTGTGACCCCATCTGTGTCGTGGGTAAGACATTTTCTGACCCCATGTGTTCTTGGTAAGACATTTTGTGACCCCATTTGGGCGTGAGTAAATATGTTGTGACCCCATATGTTTCCTATGTAAACATGCTGTGACCCCTTGTGTTTCCTGGGTAAAAAATTGTGACCCCATGTGTTTCCTGGGTAAATTGTTGTGACCCCATGTGTGTCATGGGTAAGACATTTCCTGTCCCCAAGTGTGTCCTTGGCAAGACATTTTGTGACCACACGTGTGTCCTATTTTTTTCACTTTGGAATTTCCAGAAATGTTTATGTGGATGCATGCTTTCAGCGGTGATGATGGGGATGTTAAGTTTTTAAACAAACAAAAAAGAAAGAATCAAAAAACAAGAAAGGTCAGTTGTTGGAACGTTTGTTATTGACAAAACAGTACGTTACAATCACAAATATATAAACATTCTTTGTTTTTGGATTTATTCAAACAAAAAAAGGACAAATAAGTTCATACCAATATTTTTCTCACTTTCGCATCTTTCAAAAATGTTTATGTGGATGCACGCTTTCAGCGGTGATCAAGGGGACACGCGCTGGGGACATATTTCTTAGCATCTGTCTGTTGCCTCGAATGTAAAATTCTTAATTGATAAAGAAATTTAAAATTAAAAAAAAAATTAAAAAGACAAAAAAGTTCATACCATTTTTTTGGTGTTACTTTCGAATCTGCAGAAATGTTAATGTGGATGCATGCTTTCAGCGGTGATCAAGGGGGAGGGCTGGTTCGACGACAAGCGCTGGCTGTGCGAGGGCGTGGCTTCCATGTGTCTGACCGCCTGCTTCTGCGCCTTCCTCTCCCTCTCCCTGGCCTCCTTCAACCGCTACGTCTTCATCTGCCACCACAACATCTACGACAAGATCTTCACAACCAAGTCCTGCATCTGCCTCTGCATCTCCGCCTGGGTGGGAGCCTTCTTCTTTGAGGTGCCCAACTTCTTCGGCTGGGGCGGTCATTACTTCGATGCCAAGAGCCATCAGTGTATTTGGGATCGCACTGCCTCGCTGTCCTACACCATGTTCGTCTCCCTGGTCCTCATCTTCTCCCCTCTCTTCCTCATGCTCATCTGCTACATCCTCATCTTCAGGCACATCTACGTGTGAGTCATGCAGTGGAATTAAAGTCCCTTTGTAGAGCTTCAAAAATCTGATCTGATAAACAAAGGGAAGTAAGCACTCTAAATGCACACGTTATAGAGTAAGCGAGAGTTTTGCGGAACCAGTCTCCTGGCACCTGAGAGAATAACATGCATTGAAATGAACAAGTGACTTAATTTAATCCTCATTTCATTCATTTTTTTAAGATAGATTCCTTCTAAAATCTGAGAAATTCAAAAGAGGTAGTCTTCAAATTGAGATCATTTCACAGAGGTCATGAACAGAAAATCTGATGAATTTGAGTCTTGAAAGGGAGAAGTCTTCAATCGGGAGTAATTGGAGATGGGTTCTGTTGTATTTGTAAGTTTTATGTTCAGAGAGGCGGAGACATAGTGTTGGTTCGGCCATGCTTTATCATCAAGAACCACAACTCTTGCCATATTCATACGGAGTGCTGTCCCTTGGACCTTTAGCTAATTGACTTACTCTAATGGAGCTATCTCTAAATGGAACATGATATGCTTGCCTAGCAATATACATGACAGGTTCCATTATACTCTGACGGGTGATGTAGTTGTTTTGCGGCTTACAAAGCGGATGTTGTTTTATTCTAAGGTATCAGGAAGAAAAATGTCATTTTGCATTTGTGAAAAAGCTAATCGACATTGGTAGTTTACAGGACCAACCCGCACCTGCACAGACCTAATGCCACATAACGCCGTTTCTTCTCACAAACATCTTATTATGCTCTCACGCATTTTTCAGGATCAAACTCAACCTGCACCAGTTCCAAGACAAGGACACGGACCCGAAGCGCATGCGCAAGACATGGTTGGAGACCCTGCGGACCTCCAGGATGCTGCTGGGCATCTTCGTGGTCTTCCTCGTCTGCTGGACCCCGTACGCCATCGTCATCATCTTCGACTTCTACAAGAAGCTGTCCACGGAGATGCACCTGTTCGTCACCATGCTGGCCCACTTCCACAGCTCCGCCAACTGCATCGTCTACACCATCACCAACCGCAACTTTCGCACCGGGGTCATGCGTCGCTTCGGCTGCGGCTCGTGCGGCCGTGCGTCTCTGTCCAGCGAGTCGGACACCAAGTCCACGGAGATTGCCAAGATCTCTGCCTCCCGCCTCACAAATGTCGCTTCCTCCGGCAGCAACCGCAGCAACGACAGCACGGATTGAGCTGACGTATGACGGCTTACTAGTGCCAGAACTACATAGTTGTAATCATCACGTGAACATTACAATTATGCGGTGAAAAGGCTAATTTTCATAAGAAAATACATTTCACGTGTTAATGACTAATTTTCACGTGAAAATTTACCAATTTTCTGTCTTGGCTCGCTTCCTGACGGATGGCAAGAGCCAAAAACTGAAAATTAGAAAATTTTCACGTGACAATGAGTAATTAACACGTGAAAACGTTAACTGACAGTGTTAATTACTCATTTTCACGTGATAATGGTAATCCCAGGTTTTGGCACTAGTAAGCCGTTATACTGACGTACAGACCGGATGCGGATGTGACGTCACTCTCCGCGTTTCAGCGGGGCGGATGAGTCGGATATGATACAGAGACTGCTCACTTTTCTCACTCTTTCTCTCCCTTCGCTTTGGTTATATGTAGCTTATTATTACTCACTTTAATTGAGCCGAAACTGGATGTGACCACACACTCTCCACGTTTGAATCAATAATGAAACATAGAATGCTCAAATTTTCACACTCTTTCTTTCCCTTTTCCTTTAGTATATTACTGTAACTCACTTTTATTGAAGGCTCTAGTCTATATTAGTCCATCTCTTATGAGATCAGTGGTCGAAAGTGGATCTGTCAGGGTTGATACATGAAAGAGTGACTGCTCACTTTTGCATTATGCACTCTTCTTTCTTACGTAATATTTAAATAACAAAAATCTCTCTCTCTCTCTCTACTGGTTGGTCCGGTGTCAGAATAATGTGACTGGGTGAGACATGAAGCCTGTGCTGCGACTTCTGTCTTGTGTGTGGCGCACGTTATATGTCAAAGCAGCACCGCCCGGATATGGCCCTTCGTGGTCGGCTGGGCGTTAAGCAAACAAACAAACAAACAAACTCTCTCTCTCTCTCTCTCTCTCTCTCTCTCTCTCTCTCTCTCTCTCTCTCTCTCTCTCTCTCTCTCTCTCTCTCTCTCTCTCTCTCTCTCTCTCTGCTTACTATGTAGGGCAGAAATAATTAGTTCTGGCCAATCTAAATATTTAGAAGAAAACTGAAGGTAATGTACATTTACTAGCTGTTACAGCAAAGATTTTGCTCAAGCCAAAATGTGTGGCAAAAATAGCGATTAAAGCGTGCCCTTGCCGTCTTCATTCTTTTAACGGTGAATTAAAAAAAAAAAAAAAAGAATCAGTTGGGACATTTTTTGAGGCCTTCCCGAGTTAAAAAATGTATGTGAGTGTCGGCCAGCCGTAGTCTAAAAATCACCGTTAGGCAGTAGGCCTGTCGTTAAATTAGTTAAGAGACATATTCATGTATCATACATATTTCACCTGCTTGAAACGGCTGTTTGTGTTTCATTTGGACCGCTGATCAGTCTGTTTCCTAGGTTATTTTTTCTAGAAGAATGGGTTTTTTTGGTTTTTTTTTCAGTATTTGAAACTGATCAAGTTGTTGCCGGGTAGCATAGCCACAACTTCAGAATCCTTGTTGAGAAATGAATATTATGTTCTTTTGACTGAAGAGCAGAGGTTACACGATTTTTAAAACTTGTTTTTCTTCAATATTCTAGCTGACATTTTAAAAATGAACGGTTTTGTAACGCCACAGTCTACAACTTTTGCCAAAGATGTGAGATTTTGTGGTGTACGGTCTTTTTTTGTGCCAAAGATTTTATGGCCGACCATTCTTATTAATGATATATTGTATACTATTACATTTACATAGTGGGCAGGAACCACATCATTTCAAATGACTGTTCCTTCTTTGTCCATTTCCAGAATTCATGGATATGGGTTTTTTCTTCGCACCTTGTAAAACGAGTAGTTAAGTGAAAAATACGACACACAAATTCCCGTGACTTTGGAATCACACACAAAAATGAGGATATTTGGTCAAATAGCTAAAACAATAAAAGTAGTCTTTTTATGCAGTGTATTTTTGACAAAAATTATACTGTCGGCAAAAGAACAAACAGGGTCGGTTGGATATCCGAATAGAAACAGTTGTTAACCCGTGATTTGTAAAAATGTAAAAACATTTTACAAATCACGTCGAACCTAAAACCGCGATTTGTAAAAATGTAAAAATATCGCATTCCACAAAGTAATGCATGCCTTTTATTATTATTATTTTTTCTTGTTTAGAGCCTCTACGCTGAGTGGTGGGGGTGGTTTTAGATCCACATGCCATTTTGGTGCAATCTCAATTTGCCGCCGTCCCATTTTTAATGAATTTATAGTTGATTTTTGTCAATCGGCCTTCTCAATATGTAAATACAAAGCTTTGGTATCATTGACGGTTGTGATAGATCACACAAAAAAACTGTCAACATTTCTTCAACTTTGACAAAAAATGTATTCGGCTATCAATATGTTCAAATTACATTTTACGCACGGTTAGTCAAGTAGCCCTGGCTCCACAAATTTCTTGTGATGCCGTTTGTCGGAAGATGTCGCATAATTACGATTGCGTTGAGAACATCAGCAGAGAAAGACAATACTCAGACACGTAGTAGCGGGATGTTTGTTGCGACACCAAAACAATCGTCGTCGTCGTTGTTTCGTTCGCTGCGACAAGAAAGAATTATTCTGTTTGTTGTTGTTTGTTTGTTGTTTGTTGGTTGTTGGTTGTTGTTGTTGTTTGTTGTTGTAGATATGGTTGTGGTGGTGGTTGTTGTTGATTAGACGCGCAGCCAAAATCACAAGTACATTTGTTGCATTTGCATTCTGTCTCTCACTAACCCATCACCTCTTAGCAACAGAGTTTGTATCTGTCCGTTTCTCATTGTTTGTGTCTGCCTATATGTCCTCGCCTTTCTATTGATACACGTCGCTCTGTTTGGGTAACACGCTTCACTCTCTCTTTCTCTCTGTCTGTCTGTCTCTCTCTCCGTCTGTCTGTCCGTGTGTGTTTCTCCCTCTCTCTATATTTCTCTCCATGTCTATCGCCCTTCCTTTCTTTTTTCCTGTCATTGTTTTTCTCTCTCTCCGTTTTTCTCTTTCTTTGTGGTTTTCTTCTTTTGATTCTTGGCTGTAATGACTAATGTCACGGTTGATGAATATCAACAGTTTTTTTTATTTGCTTTTCGTCCACTTGTTTGCCTGGTGGCTGTTTGTTCGTTTGTTTGTGTGCTTGTTTGTTTCTATCTTTGTTTGCAACGTTTCTGTTGTTGTTGCTGCTGCTTTTGTTGTTTGCTGCTGCTGCTGTTGTTGTTTGTCGTGTTGTTGTTGTTGGTGGTGGTGTTGCTGAGGGTATTGTTGTTGTTGTTGTTGAGGTGGTGGTGGATGTTGAATCTAGCATGTAATCGTGCAGGTCAGTTGTTGTTTTATTGATTTTGTAATTTTTTAGTAAAAAAAAAGATTGAAAAAGCAAGATACGAATAAGTTCTGACACAATTGATGATGGAGCTGCTCAACATACCTTTTATTTCCTTGTTGTTGTTGTTGTTGTTGTTGTTGGCGTAAGATAACCGTCCACTGCCATCGATGATACGTCAGTGACATTTTGAAAAAATACTCACACCCTCAAGACGTAAGTTACAACAAAGAAAACTTGATGTTATTGTTGTTTTAGCTGTTGTTTAAAGAATACGATAGTAATAAACTATGGCGAAGTAGTGTTAATCACGCTTTCGTTCTCTTGTATATTGTTTTACTTCTTCCTTTTTACATTTAGTCAAGTTTTGACTAAATGCTTTAACATAGAGGGGGAATCGAGACGAGCGTCATGGTGTATGTGTGTGTGTGTGTGTGTGTGTGTGTGTGTGTGTAGAGCGATTCAGAGTAAACTACTGGACTGATCTTTATGAAATTTGACATGAGAGTTCCTGGGTATGATATCCCCAGACGTTTTTTTCTTTTTTTCGATAAATGTCTTTGATGACGTCATATCCGGCTTTTTGTAAAAGTTGAGGCGGCACTGTCACACCCTCATTTTTCAATCAAATTGATTGAAATTTTGGCCAAGCAATCTTCGACGAAGGCCGGACTTCGGTATTGCATTTCAGCTTGGTGGCTTAAAAATTGATTAATGACTTTGGTCATTAAAAATCTGAAAATTGTAAAAAAAAAAATTTTTTTATAAAACGATCCAAATTTACGTTCATCTTATTCTTCATCATTTTCTGATTCCAAAAACATATAAATATGTTATATTTGGATTAAAAACAAGCTCTGAAAATTAAAATAATTAAAAATTATGATCAAAATTAAATTTTCGAAATCAATTTAAAAAAAACCCGCGAGTAAGGGGGAAGAATTTACCCGATGCTCCCCAGCATGTCGTAAGAGGCGACTAACGGATTCTGTTTCTCCTTTTACCATTGTTAAGTGTTTCTTGTATAGAATATAGTCATTGTTTGTAAAGATTTTAGTCAAGCAGTGTGTAAGAAATGTTAAGTCCTTTGTACTGGAAACTTGCATTCTCCCAGTAAGGTAATATATTGTACTACGTTGCAAGCCCCTGGAGCAATTTTTTGATTAGTGCTTTCGTGAACAAGAAACAATTAACAAGTGGCTCTATCCCATCCCCCCCCCCCCCCCTTTCCCCGTCGCGATATAACCATCGTGGTTGAAAACGACGTTAAACACCAAATTAAGAAAGAAAGAATCGACTTAAAAACACTTTCATCTTATTCCTTGTCGGTTCCTGATTCCCAAAACATATAGATGTGATATGTTTGGATTAAAAACACGCTCAGAAAGTTAAAACAAAGAGAGGTACAGTAAAGCGTGCTATGAAGCACAGCGCAACCGCTACCGCGCCAAACAGGCTCGTCACTTTCACTGCCTTTTGCACTAGCGGCGGACTACGTTCAATTTCATTCTGTGAGTTCCACAGCTTGACTAAATGTAGTAATTTCGCCTTACGCGACTTGTTTCTTCTTCTCTTTCAGTATGTCATTCTTATTAGTATAGAGTGTACACTTGTATCTGCACTGAAAATTGCTAGCTAGCTATACTTCATTTTTTAAGGAACTGCAAAGTCGTTGTTAACAAGAGAAGCGCGAAGTTCGAACACCAACAGACGTGTCAAATCGAGTTAAAGCGTTTATGGAAAGTTCAACGTGCTTGCAATATAACGGGAGAACCCAGGCCTCCGATAATTTTTTGCCCCGCAGTTTCAGCTCCGAAATGAAACCACAATGGGTTATTCTCCAGAGCTGCGTACCAGTTTGTGACATGCATTATCAGTCTTTTAAATGATAATAACGTATATTGAATGGCAACTATATGTTTTCTCTGTACTTTTTTCCAGTAATATTCCAGATAGATAATGAAACAGACATGCAACAACAAAACAGCATATATTTTTGTCTTTCTTTGGTTTCCATATTACTTGTAATTTACTGAACGTAGACAAATAAAATGTGCACATATTTTCTAATTTTTTATCTGCAGGCCCAAGAATATATAATTTTGAACCCAGTATTTATAGTTGAAATCAATTTGTTCATGTATGGTTAAAATGTCTCAGTCTAGTAAAGAAATAGCACCTTTGTAACATGGTTCTCACTGGTACACGGCTCTGGAGAGAATAACCCTAATTCGATGAGCAAAGAGCACTTACGCACATTCGACAGTCACACATCTTGTCTTCATATGGCCAACATGCAACGACAAAAAAATGTTGTTGGTTTTAAAGTGAAAGCCTCTCGTTCGACAATCGCCGGCTAATTAAAACATGTAACACTTTATGTGTGTTCGTGTTGTTATCTGGTGTGATTAAAACGAACTTTGTGTGTGTGTGTGTTATTGTTGTTCTACTTCTTGTGCTTTCTTTCATGGGTCATTATTTTTCCAGGGGGGGGGGGGGGGTGTCTGTTTTTGTTGTCAAGCTGGGCTGTTCGTTTTTATATTTAGTCAAGTTTTGACTAAATATTTTAACATCGAGGGGGAATCGAAACGAGGGTCGTGGTGTATGTGCGTGTGTCTGTGTGTCTGTGTGTGTGTGTGTGTAGAGCGATTCAGACTAAACTACTGGACCGATCTTTATGAAATTTGACATGAGAGTTCCTGGGTATGAAATCCCCGAACATTTTTTTCATTTTTTTGATAAATGTCTTTGATGACGTCATATCCGGCTTTTCGTGAAAGTTGAGGCGGCACTGTCACGCCCTCATTTTTCAACCAAATTGGTTGAAATTTTGGTCAAGTAATCTTCGACGAAGCCCGGACTTCGGTATTGCATTTCAGCTTGGTGGCTTAAAAATTAATTAATGACTTTGGTCATTAAAAATCTGAAAATTGTAAAAAAAAATAAAAATTTATAAAACGATCCAAATTTACGTTTATCTTATTCTCCATCATTTGCTGATTCCAAAAACATATAAATATGTTATATTCGGATTAAAAACAAGCTCTGAAAATTAAATATATAAAAATTATTATCAAAATTAAATTGTCCAAATCAATTTAAAAACACTTTCATCTTATTCCTTGTCGGTTCCTGATTCCAAAAACATATAGATATGATATGCTTGGATTAAAAACACGCTCAGAAAGTTAAAACGAAGAGAGGTACAGAAAAGCGTGCTATCCTTCTCAGCGCAACGAATACCCCGCTCTTCTTGTCAATTCCACTGGCACTGCCTTTGCCACGGGCGGTGGAGTGACGATGCTACGAGTATACGGTCTTGCTGCGTTGCGTTGCGTTCAGTTTCATTCTGTGAGTTCGACAGCTACTTGACTAAATATTGTATTTTCGCCTTACGCGACTTGTTTTGTTTGAGCCTCCCTACTACCTTGCATTATTTGCTTTTCTTACTGTTAGATATGATTCTATTTGTTTGTGTTCTTTACATATAAGTGCCTGTTTGTTTGTTTGTTTGTTTGTTCGTTTCCTTCTTTCTTTCCACTACACTATTCTTTCGGACCTTACTGTGGTGCCATCAGTGGAAGATAGATAGAGCAAATCCCCTGGGTTTTTTATGAGTAATTTGTTTTGGGCAGGTGGGGGGGGGGGGGGGGGGGATCGGACCCTTATTTGTCATTCTTTTTTTGTTTTTGTGTGTGCTTCTTATCTTTCTCTTCTCTTCTTATGCTTTCTTTTCTTCTCATTCTATTTATGGACACTTTTATCATTTTATCAAAATCTTCAAAATTAGTATCCAAACCTTTAGGACAATATTTACACCATTGCAACAGACAAACCGATTCTAACCAGTGCGTGTGTGTGTGTGTGTGTGTGTCAGTGTCAGTGTGTGCCAGCGTGCCTGTCTGCGTACGTCCGCTGCTCAAGCACGCATGTGCGTGTATGTTCATGTATGTATTCGCGTGTGTGCTTGTCAGTGTGTGCGTGCGTGTTTGTGTTGAACCAAAACTACTACATTATGAGGACCTTCGTACGTCAGTAGCAGGTAAAAGACATCCGCAAAGACCGATAAATATACACAAATCATAACTCAACGTCACATTATCGCAAACAAAAGAAACGACGTCGGCTCCAGTTAAAAGGCTATTGAATCTGTTAGACGGTCAACATGCTGATCAAGCAGATTTGCTTTTCGCAAGTCTGCATATATACGTGAAAATGGACGTCGTCGTGCTGGATATAATTGTAGCCTACCTATTTGCCCCCTAAGTTTAAAGCATAATGGCAGCGATCGTGGATTGCTATTTTTGCATCACCGAGTCATGTATTTAGTCTTTTGTTTCCTTGGTACAACTACAAGTAACAACCACGCCCCTCTGCCTTCCCCAGACATGCACTCAAACACCACTACCCCCTGCATACACCCACCTCCATTACTGTTTGCCCACCACCATCATCTACGTATTTTTCAAGCCAAACTCATCCCCTCTGCAAATTACTATTCAATCACCCCCCCCCCCCTGCAGACACACACACACCACACACATTAAAACACACCACACACACACACACAAACACCACACACACACACACAAACACCACACACACACACCAAACACACACCACAGCCGCTTCCTCTCTTCTGCAAATTAGGGACTACTTACAAACTACCAGCCAATCACCACCCTTCACTCCTCAATTCAACCACCACCACCCCCAAAGTACATCGACCGAAATCAATCTCCGTCCTTTTAATTTTTTTGTTTTTTAGAAAATAATCGTTTTAAAGTCGCAGCTGTACAGTACGTTATGCGCATTCAGCTCGGATAATTGTTATGGAGTACAAATTGAACAGCGTATTTGTTCAACGGAACCTGACAGGGGTAGCCTATTGTACGATGTTTTTTGTTTTGCAATTGATTTGTGAGTTTCTTTTAGCATTTCTGTTGAAAAGACAACGTTGGTAGTAATTGTCTCAGTGATAATATGTCTGTATGCATGCAAAGTCATAAGTTTTTGGATGCAAGTCCACAAACCAATGACGGGTTTCAGAACTCTTTAAGGAAAATTGCATAACATTTGATTAAATATCTCAAAGTGTAGCCTATAGATCCGACATTTTACCCGAAGTACGTCTCGTATGTAGACACGGCATGAGATCATGAAAGCTTCATAACAATCCACCTGGCCATTGCTGAAAGACAGCGCTATTTGTCAGGTTTCTCATCAAAATTGACGCAAAATCCTCTCGTTTCCGACCGCTTATGCGTGGCAAGACCCGCACTAGAACGAGGAATGACATAACACACGAAATACGCAAGATAGCTCAACAAAACAACCTGTTCTGGGTAGATACATTATGTGACTTTCTCTTCGTATGTAAAAGTTGCCAAGTTGTGCCAGCTATTCTGAATTCTCGTCGATTTTTTAATTGGTACTTTACGTATTTTTCACGGTCGATACCCTTATTTGAGCGGGGGTCACGTGACCCATGTGAAAGAAATCTTTGACCCGAAACGTGTGCCACAAAGCCAAATTGAATGTCTTTTAAATGACATAAAAAGTTTGAATAATACGAAAATATTAACGTTTATTTAGAGCAGTATGACATGTACGCATTTATGATATAGTTGTTGCTGTATATATACAAGGCAAATTAATCATATACCACTGTTACATGTTAAATCCCGTATTTTGGGCTTCTTAGATGGTAACCCCGGTTAGAATCATTTTGAGTATATTCCAAGTCTCTTTTTTCGTCGATTGGTTTTTTTCTTTTCTCAGATTGAACACGCTGGTTTTATGGGCTAAAAAAACAATGTTTAATTACCTTGGGAATATATTTATAGCTCAGGAATGATTTTATTCCTCAACTTTACCGTCATCTCTCTATCTCTTTTTCCTCTTTTGTTTTAATGTTGTTACTTGTAGTTTTTGGTGTGTTGTTTCGTGTTGGTTCTGTTTTTAGATCATCATTCCCCCTTTTTTTATTTGCTTAGTTCAGCCGAGGGAACTTAACTATTACATATTGCATTTAGAGCGCTGTTTCACAGATATTGCACAATGTCTTTATAAAACGTCAGCTTCTCAGTTAAACGGGAAGCGCAGTGCACTAGGTGGGCTAATTTTCATGGATCTTTGCAAGACGGTTTGTAATAATCTTGAAAATGTGTTAAAAGTTTTATGACACAGTCCTGAAATATTCAAATTACCAGCTGTAAAACTTAACCATGCAGTGGTTGCCGTATCTAAATCATTTCAAAATTAAACCTAAAAATTAACATCTTACAAATGACTGTAATTCCAGAAGAACAATTAATTTTGATTCACCTTATTCTGAAGATGTTACAAAGGCATACTGTGTCGTTCGATTTTCCGAATTTCCCTGCGTGTTTTTTGTGGTGAAAAAAAAGGTGGTGCAGTATTGGTAAAGCCCATTTTTGGGTCTTTGTACTTAAAATATTTTGCTTTCAACAAACGTGAGTGTAAGCCACTTACTTGAAATATGTTGCACAAAAGTAGTTTATTGTCTATGTTCCTCGTAAACACTTCAGTAAAAATGTAAAACAAATAGATAGATAAATATAAACGTTAACAAATGCATCCGATTGTTTTGTGTTGTCCTGTGTCGCCATTAAAATGTTTTTGAATATGGCACTACTTTGTACAGGTTAACTTGTCTCGTATTGGAGGATTAATCAGAAATAAATGTTGATTTGAATACATTTTTCCTTACCACAGAATTAGACGTTTGTTTAGACGGGTGGAGTGGCCTGGTGGATAAGAATTCGGCCTCCTAATCAGAAGGTTGTGAGTTCAAATCCCAGCCGCGGCCGCCTGGTGGGTTAAGGGTGGAGATTTTTCCAATCTCACAGGTCAACTTTTGTGCAGACCTGTTAGTGCCTTATCTCCCTTCGTGTGTACTGTACACGCAAGCACAAGACCAAGTGTGCATGGAAAAGATCCTGTAATCCATGTCAGAGTTCGGTGAGTTATAGAAACACAAAAATACCCTGCATGCCTCCCCCGAAAGCGGCGTATGGCTGCCTGAATGGCAGGGTAAAAACGGTCATTCACGTAAAAAGTCACTCGCGAAAAATCATGAGTGAACATGGGAGTTTCAGCCCATGAACGAAGGACAGGAGGAGTAGGAGACGTTTGTTTTTTGAGGGAGTCCATCTTGTTTGTTAAGAACAGGACAAAGAGAAAAATAAGTCATATCCTTGCATTTCTCTTTCGTTACTTTTTGCAAGCTCTCTACGTTTGTGATTTGGCAACTACTTAAAAAAAAAGTCAATCAGGTTTGTGTTGCAATTAATGTTTCAAATTGACTTAGTTACTGTTAATGTTCAAGTACTTTTTATTTTAAATATCAGGTTAAAAAAAACAGGGTTATCAAGAAGTTACATTCACAGATATCTTCACTGACTTGTTCTCCCTATATTTTGATTATAAGGCAAGACCTTTTAACAAGGAGTCACCTGTTGATAGAGGACAGCTTCTGATGTCTTTCTTTGTGTAATACATTTTGCCAACGCATCCCTGTTATAATTAAAGGGACACCTTCTATGAAATGACTGTTTTATCGGTTCCTTAGGGGATGTTCTGTCAAGACAGATACCACTATGTATTTAATGCCCATAATGTAATCTTATGCCCCCCATGTTTATATGTCTGTAATTGTATACACTGTGTATAAAGTGAATAAAATGATGTTGTGTTAAACCGTGTTAAAGATTTTTTTCATAATCTCTTCCCCCCTCCTCTCTCTCTCTCTCACCCTCTCTCTCTCTAACATACACATGTACTAGTTCTTCTTTCTTCTTCAGCGTTCCAGAATTGTTCTGGTTACGTGTGAGCTCGTTTGCCCATTTGGGTTCCCCACATAATGCTCCGAGAGCATAGTCAGCTCACTCCGCTTTCGTTGAGTAGGCATGCTGGGTATGTTCGTGTTTCCATAACCCACCGAATTCCGACATGGATTACAGGATCTTTTCCGTGCGCACTTGATCTTGTGCTTGCGTGTACACACGAAGGGGGTTAAGTCACTAAGCAGGTCTGCACATAAGTTGACCTGGAAGATCGGAAAAATCTCCACTCTTAACCCACCAGCGACCGGGATTCGAACTCACGACCTCCCGATTAGGAGGCCGACGTCTTACCACCACGCCACTGCGCCCGTCATACACATGTACACACATGGACAAATGACCTCAACTCTGGAATTTAGTGCAATACAATCGTTTTTCTACATTCAATACCTGAACATTTTACATGTACTTCATCCTCAGGAGTCCAAAATGTGCATAAAGTTTTACAATGCTGCTAGAGCAATACAGTTTATTGGCAAATACATGAAAAAAGCAGAACATATTGCAAAGAAATGGAGTAAAGATTAACAATATATCCGAGTACATCAGAATATTTGCGACATCCTTGAGAGCATTCAAAAGAGTAAATTAGAATTACTCTGGAATATCACAGAGTTTAGGAGCATATAAACTTGAAGGTAGGGGGCAGGCGGGGAATGGGGGTGGAGGATGAAAAGACTAAAAGTGTCTTATTTCTGTTGAACATTGGTCGTTGACCACTCTCTCTCTCTCTCTTCCTCTCTTTATATCTCTCTCCCTCTCTCTCTCACACACACACACAGAGAGACACACACAGACACACATGTAATCAACATGTGCATGTCAACATTCAATTCTTAAAAGAAAACACTTTGACAACACAATCAAGCAAAACCAAGAATAGCACGGGGTGGGGTTGGGTTGGCTAAACATTAATGCTGTCCTCTAAGATTGCCAGGTAAATTACCTCCAGGGAGGACCTGTCAATCATTAGAAGCCACTCCCTTGAATTAGTTGCGATCATGCCAGCATGGCTCTAAAAGCAGTCACTGACACTGTGCACTAACAGAGTTGGGTAAATGAGCTTAAGGCTGTAAGTACTCAAAGACGTCAATTTTGATAAGTGGGTGAGCAATTAATATATGGGAATCATGAAAAAGTAATTAAGCAAAGAAGTTAAAACCCTTTGGGTTTCTTCGTTGCTGTCACAGCTGCCATTAACGGCAATTAGTCTAAACACATTTTCTTTTGTGAGCAATTAACATATGGGAATCATGAAAAAGTAATTATAAGCAAAAGTTAAAACCCTTTGGGTTTCTTCGTTGCTGTCACAGCTGCCATTAACGGCAATTAGTGTAAACACATTTTCTTTTTTTTTTTTTACGAATATAATAATAAAAGCCATGATGTTTAGTCTGGCATAACTTTTGGCCTTTTGAAATAAATGCACTTAAAAAAATAAGTCACTCTAACTAATGAGAATTGTGCGCAATATATCTTCTTCTGTTGTTCGTAGAATGTCAAATTGACATTGCGATTTGCATGACAAACTGTGCTTTAATCTCAGTTGAGGTCTCACCCGAAAAGTCTTTCTTGCAGTGGGGTCTCCGTGCCCCAGAAAGTCTGATTGAGAGTCTAAAAAATGGGACACGACTGGAGAAGGAGCTCTGCTGTCTGGCTGTCACAGCCACAGGGGTTGAAATGGAATGGGGAGGGAGAGGGTGGGAGGGAGGGGGTGGGAGAGAGAGGGGGGGAGGCGGGGTATGAACCATATGACAGTCACATTTATGAGGGGAATAGGAGGAGGTGATGGGTTTGGTTACAAATACACAGATGAGGAAAATATACATAATTTGTTTGGTAAACATTCTGACACTCGGAGAACCCCTCAAGCTATGTCTTGACACAAACACACACACACAATGGCAAGAACAACACATGTGCAATAGTCTCCTGTCCGCCCAGCCGACCTTCCCCTTGACCCTGCTTGTGACCTCGATGTTTGATGCCCCCGCAAGGGGCACGGTACTCTCTAAGCACCCAAAACCTCAAAGAGAAATCGTATGGGTTCCCAGGTCTGTATAGGTATGTATGTCAATGACCTTGTGTCTTCCCTACAAGACTGCATTTCTGATATTAAAGACTCATGGATGAATAAACACAAACTTAAACTTAACGAAGAAAAAACTTAAGCAGTTCTGTTTGCCTCTTCAACCTCTTCTTCTCGTCACAGTCTTCCATCTGCCATTCAGTTAGGCTCAGCATCTGTCAAATTCTCAGGGAAGGCCAGAGATCTTGGGTTCTACATTGACTCTGACCTTTCTATGAAACATCATGTCACAAAAACATGTCAGGCAGCCTACCTTGAAATTAGGCGCATCAGCTCCATCCGCCACTTTCTCACTGAAGAAGCCACAAAAATCTTTGTCACTTCCTGCATATTGTCTCGTTTAGACTATTGTAATGCCCTGTTGATTGGATGTCCTTCGTTAGTTATCCAACCTCTCCAAACTGTTCAAAATGCTGCAGCCCGCATCATCTTTAGGTCAAAGAAAACACAGCATGTCACTCCCCTGCTATACACACTCCACTGGCTACCGGTGGAACAGCGTATCAAGTACAAAGTCGCTTGTCTGTGTTTCAAGGTCTTCTCAGGAAGTGCCCCTCAGTACCTTTCTGAACTCCTGCACATATACACCCCATCACGCACACTCAGTTCATCTGCTGACACCAGGCTACTAAAAGTTGAGCGCTTCAACAGGAAGCAGCACGGAGCAAGAACCTTCTGTTGTGCTGCACCACCACTCTGGAAGTCTCTTCCCTTCTCTGTCAGACACTGTACCTCTCTCAGCTCTTTCAAACAACAGTTGAAAACTTTCTTTTTCACACAATATTACACCAACCTGGCCTAATGTCTTTTCTATTCCGTTTCTACATGTACTCCTGTCCCTTAAAGTTGGTATGATTGTTGAAAGTGTTGTATAGCATATATGAATATTGTGTGAACAGTACATGTGGTGATTTTGTGTCCGTATGATTATTGTTTTATGTAGGTTGTACATGTACTTTTAATTGTTCTATTTTGTAAATGTTCTTTTGTAAAGGGCCTAGAGCCATAGGTTAGGCACTTAAAAATGTCCAGTTATTATTATATTATTATTATGTTTGCATATGCATCTGTTTAAAACAAAAATACAGGTTACTGCTTTAACATACAAATAGTCATGATGTTCCTTAATCTAAACAAACAAGAACATTTTCCCAACAATTGATGCTAACACAAGTGGTACTGCAACATTTTCTGATCCACCAAAGACGAGTTAGTCATCCAGTGTATGTGTACTGGGAAGATCCTGACTTAATTAATTGGTACAGATCCGAGAAACAAAGGGATGTAAGCGCTCTAAATGCATACAAAATGTGCAACAAGAGTAAGTGAGAGTTATGCGAAACCAATCTCCTGGCACCTGAGAGAATAACAAGCATTGAGATGAAGAAGCCACTTTCATCCTCTAATTCATAAGAATTAGTTGGTAAAGGTCTTCCTCAGGCTTACAAATTCAAATTTCCACTTGAGCAATCAAACAAATCTTTGAAGTTCTAGTACTTCTACTTTTTGTTCCATTCCCTCTCTCGGAGCTCCACACGCCGGATCTTGCCGCTGATGGTCTTGGGCAGTTCTTTCGTAAATTCAATCTGAAACCAAACAAGTTTTATGTTACACGCATTGTTTCTTTATTAATTGTTGTGTCTTGTCTCGAGAATCGAGGGAGGGGGAGGGGGGGGGGGGAGGATCATGCGAGACCAATTCAGCATTTATCTTATTCTGGGTTTGTTCTCAGCTTACTCTTTAAAATACACACACATGAAAGGTAGTAAAATAAACTGTAAAATATATGTACCTATTTGTTGTACTGGTTTTAGCGGCAATAAACTGAAGATCTCTTTCAGTAAATAATTTTTCGGATACAAGTCATGTACTTTCATCCACAAAACACAATATTTTTCTTTGAATGCATTTGTTTTGAGTCTCCACATCCACATCAAATTCAAAGTACAATTTTTCCCCAATGAGTGAGATGAAGTTGGTATTACAATGACAAACAAAAGTCCTCTTCTGTCACGAGAGAAAATGACCTTCTAATATCAGGTTAGGAGGCAGCTCCTCCTATTATTTCTTCAGCTTACTTCTTTAACGCTAAGAGAGAGAAACAAATTACAAACCTTTCGAGGATATTTGTATGGTGCTGTAACCTTCTTCACATGTTCTTGAAGCTCCATGATCAGTTTCTCAGCATCGCTATTCTCATATGCTGGGGTCAAGATGATGAAGGCCTTGACAACCTGGTAAAAGTAAATGAGCACTTGTTTGAGTAACTCGATCACTGTCACTTTAACGCTGACACCAGCCTGTACACTTGCACATACAGTTGAACCTGCCCTGACAACCAACTCTCGATCACCTGCCCACAAGAAGAGAGAAAATGTAAGTTTTACGCCCTCATGGCCAAGCCATTAGGGGCATTTACATGGGAAAACCCTGCTTTGTATGAAAATAAAAAAGCAGGGGGGGGGGGGGGATGTAGACAGCTGGCTGCCGGCTGCCAGAGGAGACCTGAAATGGGCTAGGGACCGGGTTGGGTGGCCTTGGGTCACTGCTGAAATGGTTACTTTATTGGCTGTTGGCCGAACGGACATTTTTGCATGCATGTATTCGTGTTTCCAAGGCCTGAGCCTTTCGCTGGGATCTTTATCGTGCGCATGCGTGCACACAGGGGTGTTCGGACAGCGAGGAGAGTCTGCACAAAGTTGACTCTGGGACACACATCCCGCGCCGAACTTGGGGGTTGAACCCACGCTGATAGTAACAACCGGTTTTAAAGCCAGCGCCTCTACCGACTGGGCAAACTCCCCACCCAATATGTTGGGGTCAAGAAGTTCCATGGAGGGCGGGGGTATGGAGTAACACATAGTGTTTTGCTCTAATAAACTTAGCCAAAATATGATTGCGACAAATTTTGCACCCAAATTAAAGCATTAATTCCCGTGTTAT
Organism: Littorina saxatilis; assembly: GCF_037325665.1. NCBI lineage: Eukaryota > Metazoa > Mollusca > Gastropoda > Littorinimorpha > Littorinidae > Littorina > Littorina saxatilis. The sequence continues at coordinate 35,307,088 of NC_090246.1, forward strand.
TTCATTCCAACTTTCTATGCCAGTTAACGCCGTTAACTTGACTATCTGAATCCCCTATCGGATTAAAGATTTCTTTGACAGGTATCACATGACCGCCGCTCAAATAAGGGTACCCTCAAAATCGACCGGACAAAAACTAAAGAGACCCATGTAACAAAGAAAGAATAACTTACCTCTCCCCTCTCAGGATCAGGACTGCTGACCACGGCTGATTCCAAGACAGCGGGGTGCTCTATTAAAGCACTCTCCACTTCAAATGGACCTATCCGGTAGCTGTGGGAATCAGACATACCATATACTGAAAGTCTTCAAAATTATGCCACATTTTCAATCAATATTTGGAAAACATGTGCACATGGTCGTGCACATTTTTAAGGGAAATATAAAAATGCCAAAGGACACTTACTGGAGAATAAACAAGAACAATGCGCATGAATATAAATATGCAGTACTTTCATCGCGCTTAAAAAGGTTCTGCTAGAATCAGCAAACCTAGGGTACAAGTGCTGTGCTACAGAAATGTCAAGTAGGGTGACAAATATGAAACAATATTCACATTTCTAAATGCCCGGCTGCACAATGCAAAAAAAAGAAAAAAAAGATCCCACAGGCATAATTAAGGTCATATTGTCAGTGTCCTCAACTTACCCGGAAGAACTGATAACATCATCATCACGGCCTACAAAGAAGATGTACCCATCCTTGTCCATATGTGCTCTGTCCCCTGTGAGGTAGAAATCACCTCGAAACACAGACTCTGTCCTCTCTGGATCACCCTGCACAGTTTTAGGCAATGGAGCATAAATGTCCTGTTCATGATCCGCGTTTTCAACAGAATGTTCCTTTGATCATAAGCATAAGTTTGAACTGAACTTAAAAACAAGTCGCGTAAGGCGAAATTACTACATTTAGTCAAGCTGTGGAACTCACAGAATGAAACTGAACGCACTGCATTTTTTTCACAATGACCGTAGTCCGCCGCTCGTACAAAAGGCAGTGAAATTGATGAGCCTGTTTAGCGCGGTAGTGGTTGAGCTGTGCTGCATAGCACGCTTTTCTGTACCTCTCTTCGCTTTAACATTTTGAGCGTGTTTTTAATCCAAACATATCATATCTATATGTTTTTGGAATCAGGGACCGCCAAGGAATAAGATGAAATTGTTTTTAAATCGATTTTGGAAATTTAATTATAATAATAATGTTTTAATTTTTAATTTTCAGAGCTTGTTTTTAATCCGAATATAACATATTTATATGTTTTTGGAATCAGAAAATGATGAAGAATAAGATGAACGTAATTTTGGATCGTTTTATAAAAAAAAATTTTAATTACAATTTTTGAATTTTTAATGACCAAAGTCATTAATTAATTTTTAAGCCTCCAAGCTGAAATGCAATACCAAAGTCCGGCCTTCGTCGAAGCTTGCTTGGCCAAAATTTCAATCAATTTTATTGAAAAATGAGGGTGTGACAGTGCCGCCTCAACTTTTACAAAAAGCCGGATATGACGTCATCAAAGACGTTTATCCAAAAAATGAAAAAAACGTCTGGGGATATCATACCCAGGAACTCTCATGTAAAATTTCATAAAGATCGGTCCAGTAGATTACTCTGAATCGCTCCACACACACACACACACATACACACACACACACACACACACACACACACACACACACACACACAGACACACACACACACACACACACAGACACCACGACCCTCGTCTCGATTCCCCCTCTATGTTAAAACATTTAGTCAAAACTTGACTAAATGTAAAAAGGGTAGCAGCCCGAATTTCCATGAGGGTTACCTCACAGGACTATATGAAATCTTATCCTTATCCAACTGAAAAGAACACCAATTTGTCGTCTACATGAGCCATGCACCTTCTAACCCACGGAGAACACTTTTAGACTGATAACCATGTGGGTGCTTGTCATTCTAATGAAGGGACTTAATATAACTACTAGCACTTGCACTGGATATCAGTACCCAACATTTCACGATCATAAAATATGATGAAAAGACAGATTTCTGAGCTGTGACAAAGCTATGACCACAATACCAACCAGATAGCGGGCGAAGAGTCCAATAGGTCTGTGTGGGCGATAGCGGACTCCCAGCATTCCTTCTGTCCCTGGTTCCACCGGCACACCATCTTCGTTCACCACCTGTATAAAACATCCTATACTGCTGATGAGAGCAATAAATCAGCATGATGTAAGATACATAATGTTTGCGCTCATACATTTTTATTACAGCAATCCCTCTCATAAACGGACACCCTTGGGACATTGCAAGCCTGTCCTCACATTGAACGTGTCTGGTCATGGGAGAGATGCGCCCCACCCCTATCACACACTGAGTGAGTCTATGATATCCATACTTGAACTAAAATAAATGAACACAATGAACATGCTACTACAAAATCAGAAACAGAACAGACCTTTTCTGGAAAAAGCTCTGACAGAGTTTTTGTTGCTACAAAAGATTTGCGCCCCTTAAATAAAAACAATCAGGCAGAACAATATCACTGATTACTTTGGCCAAGCAATTATAGGCGTACCATTGAAAAAATGTAGACCTGATGTGCTTGATACAATACCCTTTTCATTAAAAAAAAAAAGGTGCATGAATTATTGGAGCTCACGGTTTACCTTTGCCATGATTGCTTCTATGCAGCATGTTTGTTTTGCCAGCTGAGCTATGTAAAGACAATTTGAGAGGAATGAAAGGGTAAGGAACAGAGAAGGAGGATTCATGACATGCATGTTGACATATATTCACACAGAGTGCACTTTTTTTTTAAAACCCAAGACATCTGTTTCTGCACACAGTACCTGAAGATCTATACCCGGAGAAGCTTTGCCCATGGATCCCGGCCGATACTCTATGCAGGGATAGCGAGCACACAGCAGAGTCTGCAACAGCAGAAAAGATATATACATCAGCAGTTTGTCTACAATCTGTTGTGAAGCAAATAACACGCTTCCAGGGTGGTGTCACATTAATGCACAAGTGGCAATTGCAATGCTCTCCCATCATAGAAATATTTCTTTTGTCATATGTGTTTTTTACACTCATCTTCTTACATCTAGGTGATCTGCTATGACTTGCAATTATTTTGCACAAAATGTTACAGATAACCTAACGTGGATGCTACACTATCTATAGGGGGCCTGGTAGCTCAGTTGGTAGAGCACTGGACTTGTGATCCGTGGGTCACGGGTTCGAATCCAGGCTTGGCCGGACACGGGTCAACTTTATGTGCACCCTCAGAGAGGGTATCCCCGTTCCAACCTCATGTCACCACAGTGGCACGTAAAAGACTTCGGTCATCCTGCCATAAGTGCAGGTGACTGATTACACCTGAACACGCATCCACCTGGGTAGTGCGACTCTGTTGCTGCTAGCTTTCCAATGGGAGGAAGTGACCCGAATTTTCCAGCGATGGGACAATAAAGTAATGAAAAGGAAAAGGAAAAATTTAGGTATTTTTCCACAAACAATTATTTTCTGCAATTATCCAACAATTTATCAAATCAACTCCAGAAGTATCAATGAGCACATACATAGATCAACTAATCAACCAACCACATGTGACTGGATGAATGATCAAAAGAACCAAGTCTATGAATAAATGAGTAAGTTAATGAATAAATGTAATCCGTCTCTACCTTGGTCTCTACCTTCCTTTACATAAAAACAAGCACACACAAAAGCTCTTACTGTCTCGGTTTGTCCATAACCCTCATATATCTCCAGGCCTGTACCAGCCTTCCAGGCATCCATCAGCTCCGGGTTCTGCAACACATACAGACAGTGATAAAGCACATAAAGATATTGCTAAAACACATACACATGAACAGACATTGCTAAAACACAGGCATTGAGAAGACTCAAAAAGACAATGATAAAACACCTAGTCATTAATAAAACACATATATACAGACATTGACAAAACATATACAGATGCATGTATTGATAAAATACAAAAAAACATTGATAACACACATTCAGACATTGATAAAACACAGGCATTGATAAAACTCATACAAACATTGATAAAACACATACAGAGATCAACATTGATACAACACATACAGACATTGATAAAACACAACAGACATTGATAAAACACTTACAGACAGTGATAAAACACATACAGAAATTGATAAAACTCATACAGACATTGATAAAACTCATACAGACATTGATAAAACACATACAGACAGTGATAAAACACATACAGAAATTGATAAAACTCATACAGACATTGATAAAACTCATACAGACATTGATAAAACACATACAGACAGTGATAAAACACATACAGACATTGATAAAACTCATACAGACATTGATAAAACTCATACAGACATTGATAAAACTCATACAGACATTGATAAAACACATACAGAGATCAACATTGATAAAACACATACAGACATTAATAAAACACACACAGACATTGATAAAAACACATACAGACAGTGATAAAACACATACAGACAGTGATAAAACACATACAGACATTGATAAAGTGTCAGTTTAGAGGAATGATAAATTGTTTTTAAACTGAAGGTGATGCGATGGTATTTAGGACTGGACAAGGATGGAGAGGAAGGGGGAAGGAATGGAGATAGCGGATGTGGGCGGGACCTAGAAGTAAGGAGGGAGGGGGGAGGGTGTTGTAGTGGAGGTTTTGGCGCCAAACGTTCTGGCAAGTGAGTGCCAGAGGATACACGCTCTTGCATTAGCGGCAAAGCAGCAGCAGCAGCAGCAGCATTGAAGTGCGCGCGTCAGCAAGTGAACATTATTTGTGATCATGTCCGAAATAGAACAATGGTGTAAGGAGTCAAACCTTCCTTCAGCGGTGATCAGCGTCCTCGTCAAAGAGGGGTTTGATTTGTTGGCGGCCCTCAAATGTGTCGAGCCGGAGGATTTGGAATCTCTGAGTGCCAACATAAAAAGGGGGCATCTTGCCCTGCTTCGGGCAGGGATTACAACTCTGCAAGCAAAAGATGGGGGAGGCCCCATGAGCAACGACACCGCCAGAGGTGCCAGTGGTTTGGCGGAATTGCTGGGGCGACTCAACATGGACGGTTCGCCAGTGACGCCGGCAAGACCAAAAGGTGAGGGATTAAAGATCATCGACTTCGTTTCATCCTCGTTGGCTGTGGAGGAGGAGGTGTCTCTTAGCAGAGGGGTGACAATCAAATTACCCAATACAAAGCCGAAGTTAGATCGGGTGTCACCCTCCGCCTGGATTGTGGCAAATGCCAGAATCATGGCCACACTCCTGTCCCAGAGATGGTGGGGGAGTTAGGCTGCCGTTTCACTTGGCAGTCTGTGCTCATCTTCGATGACGAATATCGACAGCGTCAGGCGGCCAACAAATTGTCCTGGGGGACCGAAGTACCACACCTGGCGACAGTTGTGCTTCGGGAGCGGGCTACGCCAGCCACCAAGAAGTCTGTCGGCAACGGCGGAGCCAGTGGCGCGCACCGACAGCGACCGACAGGACCGGGGGGGCAAAGAGGTGTGCCTGCAGTACAACAAGGGGTCATGCGCCTATGGTCCACGTTGTATCTACGAGCACACGTGCAGCAGCTGCGGCAAGGACCATCCCACAACCCAGCAAACTCTGGCAGCCACCCCCTGATATAGGATCCAGCACAGCAAATTGCCTCTACGGCCAAGGTAGGCCCCAACCACTCTAGTCCTTATGCAGCACAGAACCCTGACAATCGTAACTTTCTCTGTGGTAGTTCTTGCATTAGCGCAAAACTTCATATTTGGCAAAATGAGCTTGTAGATGATAGCGATAAGACCTTTTTGTGGGATGGCATAGAACACGGTTTTTGCATTATTGAAAGAGGCAGTGTAGTAACACCAGTAGAACATAAGAACCCCAGATCAGCGATACAGCATAAAGTAGCAGTAGAGCAGGAACTCATAGATCAGATAAACAAAGGAAACTACGTTATTGCTTCAAAGAAGCCTACCATAGTTAGTGCCTTGGCAGCTATACCAAAAAACGATAAAGAAATTAGACTCATTCACAATGGCAGCAGACCTTATGGACAAGTAATGAACGATTACTCAATACCGGAAAGTGTTAAATTTCAAACATTAGGAGATGCCTGTAAATTGGCAAAGAGCGGATATTGGTGTGCTAAAGTTGATCTTCAAGCAGCATACAGATCTGTGTGTATCCACCCATTTGGAATGTGGCGAACAGCACCCATATAGAGACTCTTGGTATGTCAAAACCACCTTGAAGGGAATTGACAAATGCATGGGGTGTCCACCTACGAGAAAGACGCCGATTACTCCTGAAGTGCTACTATCTATTCGCAAAGAACTAAACTTTTTGTATGTTGAAGACTGTGTGTTTTGGGCGGCTTGTTTGGTTCTTTTCTTTGGACTGTTGAGAAAGTCAAACCTCTTTCAAGACGATGGCACTTTTGACCCGACAAAACAGCTGACTAGAGACAGCTTCCTTATGACCGAACATGACTGTGTTACAATTGTGGTGACTTGGAGTAAAACAATCCAACGCAAAGAAAAAACACTAGCTATCAGATTACCTGTGTTATTGGATCATCCTCTGTGCCCCGTTACTGCGGTAACTGCAATGTTTCGGATCTTGGGCGCGGCACCCTTGAAGTCCCAAGCCTTTCCACTCAAAGGTTCCAAATTTAATAAACGCTTGCGTCTTGTTACTGCAGCTGCTGCGGGGAATTTTAGTAGTCACAGTTTTAGAAGGGGCAGCGCACCATGGGCTATGTCCGGGGGAAATTGTTAAACTCATGGGAGACTGGGCAAGCACCTGTTACTTAAGGTACTTAGACCAAATACCAAATAATATTATAGACAAGTAAGACCTACAGTACAGAACAACACCAACGCATCAACCAAGACCAGAACAACTCTGTTGACACTTAACTTACCACTGGCTCACCAGCACAAAGGGTGCGACGCAGATGTGGAAACTTGAATTCAGACAGTCGTTCCTTCACTAGCAGCCTCGTTGCTGTGGGCGGTGTACAAAGATGGCTAATGGGGTACTTGCTCAGTACCTGTGTAGAATTAATGCAGGGGATTCTGATATCAAGTAACTCTTCTTATTACATGGTAAATGATGGTAAATATAAAATTTCAAAAGTAAATTTTCATTTAATTAATATACTTACCAACTCACATAGATAGCAATAACTTCGTTTGGTTGCTAAGACATTGAAGCACTCTTACATGGTAACATGGGGAGATAACTCTAAAACAAAAACCACCTGCCATATAAGGCATGATCCGTGGTAGTTATCTCCCCTACCGGTGCCCGCGCATGCGCAGGCCGTATACCGGTAATACTCATTCCGTTCTGAAACCCATATCCCTTTATACAAATTGCGGGGATGGCTGGGAGGGAATTCGATATGTGAGTTGGTAAGTATATTAATTAAATGAAAATTTACTTTTGAAATTTTATATTAAATTACATATTCTTACGCAACTCACATAGATAGCAGATTGCTAATCTAGGTGGTGGGTAAATTTACTCACAATTAACATCTTGCCAGTATCTGGCCTGCCGCTAAAATAGCTAGCAGACCGAAAGTTCTGTACTTCCAGGAACCAGATACGTCCCGTAGGAAAACATAAACAAAGGCATCTTCTGATGTCTAGCAGATGTGTACTAAAATAGCGGGTACTTAAAATATCCCGCAGATAGAAACTCATGACTACGTTCTTGCACGTTCAATGAGCTGCATTCAAGACTTATGTAAGTCTCTAAGCCTTGAGAACAGGTAAAGAAGAGGCTCACACTCTGACTAGAGTCCGAGCTGCCTGAAGAGGGAGGACTGACTGCCCCCCCCCCCCCTTTTCTTGCCACCACTGTAGGCATGCCTAATCAATGTGGCAGATCATCTAACTAAGGTTGACTTCACTAAGTCATTGCCTCTACAAGAGTTGATGGAAATAAACAAAAGCCTTTGTTCTGATGAACTCAACCGATCAGTGCGAGTTAGAAATATATTTAAAACTCGAAATGTTCAATAGGCTAATAAGGCTCTAACAGTGCCAAACTATTGTACGTGGATTGAATTGTATTATCAGAGCTGGTTCCTCAGGTTTCTGATTATTTGCCAGAAATTTGAATCAAACCTAAGCGCTATAGATCAGTCTTTCTCCAAAGAGATGACTATAGCAAAACCAGATAGAAAATGCACCTATACTCCCGCTTCTCTCAGAAGCTACTAGAGTAAGTATGACCGCTTCTCGTGTTTAGATTAATAAGGCTAATTTTGTCAAGGATTAAACAATCCGATCTCAAAATCTCGAAAACTAGGAGCAAATCCCAAGTCGGGACTGGAGATTTGTTTCCAGCCAACCAAAGGGAAGCTCCTTTAGTCACGATGGCTATAAGTATAACGAGCCCAAGTGAAAAAATGTTTGCGACCTAGCTGTTTCAGTACAACTGATATCGCGTAACGTCTTAAAACAGAGACGTGGGAAAATTCAGAAAGCCAGAATAAGTGGTTCGCCACCTGCAATGAACGGAGAGAAATGGAGTTCTTTCCGTTAATAATACGCCATTTGTTCCAAGCCAGTCAATGTGACATGGAAACTAAGCCGCTGAACCCTTATGGGATCTCTAGACCAAATCCAGAGTTGAGGCAGAAGCCCCTGAGCGTCTCAATGATTCCCGTACGGTAGACACCCGTGTGGATCGAGTGTAAAAAACAGCGCCCTCTTGCCAGCTTTAAGGGCCTTAAGGGTTGGCAACCAATGAAAAATGGGCCCATAATGTGCGACCGACAGGCCGCTCCGAGTAAAATCGAGAGTATATCCGGGAACGGTGAGACGAACATTTAGCAGAAGGAGATAGTACCGAGAGGCAGAAAACTTCTATCAGCGGCTTCTACAAATTCACCAGAAGGAGTAGAAGCGCGTAAAGAGATAGAGCCCAGTCCGTGTGGACATACTTGTTCGACTGACTTAGAGAGTCTGCCAAGACATAAAACCTCTCAGAAAGGTACTTCGCTGCTAATAAGATGTCGTGGTGGAAACACCACATCAAAATCTCGCATGCTCGATGTGGCAGCGATGGGAAGCGAGATGCCCCACCCCCCTTTTGCTTATTAAGATAAAAAGGCCACTGAGGTGTTGCCTGAATGAATTAACACATGTTCTCCCCTAACAAGGGGAAACAATTCCACAAGAAACAGAAGAACTGCTTCGCTGATGGAGAGAGAATCAATGGAAAAGCCTTGCATGAGCAATGGTGTGAGAATCCAATGATTGGTTGTGTCTGAGAACCAGTCGAGAAAAGACACTAACATGAACCAACTCTTTGTTTGATTGCTTAGAATCAACATAAAAAGTAGCCACTTACGATCTATTTTGTGTACCAAAGGAGGGAGTAAACATCGGCACGATCTTTGTAAGTGACCCAAGAAAGAACCTAATCCCCCTCCAGCCGCTGTGGTAGAACACAAAGGCTGAAAGCAGAGTGATGACAAGCACTAAGACTCCAGTTGACAGAACTGTCAATAGTAAGAATAACAACATGCTATTGTTTGCCCACTGAACCCGATGCTAAATTGCGGTGGGTATTTGGCAAAGCGCCATGCCGTGAAGAAGATAAACAAACCCGACCTCTGAATCGCCCCGAGGGGATAAAGTGATGGGTATTTGGCAAAACGCCATGCTGAGACCAGCCAGATAAGTGCTTTTCTAGATAAGAAAAGCCAGGCCTGCCGAGGGCTTTATTTTGCTGTGAGTTTCTCTTTGTTAGAAAAGAGTCTGCGTGCACAGAAGAGGATTCGAAGAGAAACCTCAAGAAAGGAAGAGAATAAAGTCTCACCGACAGAACAATACTGTCGGCCGAGGACCTCTTTCCGGTAAACAGCAAAGTTAAATCCTTTGTAAATGTGTCCCAACAGAACACAAAGGCATCCCGTGAGTACGTAACCGCACAAGGGAAAGAACGAATCGAAGACTAGTTCAAACTCATTTGAAAAAACTTCCACAAGTTCAAATGCCCCCGAGGGAGGATCTAAGAACTTAAAGTTCGAAAATTTCCCGAAATAAGGCTCAAATCAGCTGAATGTGACGCAAGCCACAGCAAACCTGAAGCAGAGGCCTCCCCATATGATGCCGTGAAAGGCAGAAGTGGGGCAAAACATCGTGTGAGAAAACTTTTATAAGTTGAAAAGCCACGAAAGACTCTAAAACTTAAAGTTCACAGATTGTTCCTGAGAAGGAGCAAAATCAGCCAAAGCTGATGGTGAAGTAACGCAGATGACTATGCTACTGCTAACCCCTCAGGGAAACAGTGCATATTAACCTCTGCTGCTAGTGCCAAAACGATGGCAGCTTCCTGTTCAGTAATATCCCAACGAACGTTGAAAGGATGAGAACCGGAAACCAATCCCAGCAAGGCAACATCTGCCGAAACCGGAAAGGTTGGAGAAAACAAATTTCCGGAAGCCAGAACTCCGCAAACGGATGTACCATCCACCTGCCATGTGCCAGCCACAAGGCTGGGAGAGGAAGCGGATGCAGCTCGTGGAAAGGCAGAGGAAGCCGCAAAAGCGGAACCGAAAGCCAAAGACTGATAATTGCCGACTGCCAACACCAAAGTGTTAACGGCGGAAGGCAAAACCATCCTGCTACCGGAAGCGATAGCCGCCGAAGCCATCTTGGCTAATGGCAAGGCAAAGGAAGACAACAAAGGTCTGCCAATGCTAGCTAGACGAAGCTTCCGGTTGGTGGTCACAGAATGATGAGCCGCCCGACCAGGAGCAGCAAGCCAGGACTGAGCCTCCTGCAGGAGCGTCCCCATGAGCCGATAGCAGCGGAAGAGGAACATCGCTCAGACAAACTTTAGCAAGTTGATAAGCCACATCAGGTGACTCTAAAAACTTGAAGTTCTCAGCCCGTTTCTGATAAGAAACGAAATCAGCAAAAGCTGATGGAGGAGGAGCAGCGGAAGTGGTTGCCGCAAACACCCCTTCCGTGAAGCAGTGTGCAGTAACCTCTGCTGCCAAAGCCAACAAATGATGTAGCTTAGCCGGAAGTCGGCGAGAAGCTTCCTCATCTGCATCTGATGCTTCTTCCTCCATATGCTGTTCATCCCCAACAGAAGCATCATAACGATCATCTGAGGGATGTCCAGCGGAACCGGCATCCGGTAAGGCAACTTGAGCCGAAACCGGAAACGGTTGTGGAAAAAATTTCCGGAAACCGGAAATCCGTGGATGTGACCACCATCCAAAGGCTGGGAAAGGAAGCGGATGTAGCCTGAGAAAGGCTAGCGGAAGCCGCAACAGCGGAACCGGAAGCCACAGGCTGATGAATGACTTCCGCCAACAGCGAAGCTGCTAACAGCGGAAGTCAAACCTCTCCTGCCACCGGAAGCCGCCCCGACTTTAACGGAGGGAGCGGAACCAGCAGACACAGGCTGATGAATGACTTCCGCCAACAGCGAAGCTGCTAACGGCGGAAGTCAAACCTCTCCTGCCACCGGAAGCCGCCCCGACGCCAACGGAGGGAGCGGAACCAGCAGAGGACTGAATGACTTTCGCCAACAGCGAAGCTGCTAACAGCGGAAGTCAAACCTCTCCTGCCACCGGAAGCCGCCCCGACGCCAACGGAGGGAGCGGAACCAGCGGAGGACTGTATAGCATGAGCATCGACCAGCCCCAATAAATTGGAACTGGAAGATCCTGTAACCTGTCTGCCAGCAGCCGCCCCGACTGGAATTGCGGGGGCGGAACCAGCAGACACATGCCCTTCACATCCCATGCCCAGGACCGTGAAAACGGAGCCAGGTTGGTTTGTGGAAAAACCCTTACGGTCAGTGTGCAATTCCGCCGAAACGGAAACTGACGTCAAAGGTTTGCGTACTTCGCCAAGAACACCCAAAGGTGCTGATGTCCCAGACTCAGACAAAAACTTGTCTAAAGATGAGTCCGACATATCCAACACCGTCGTTGGATCTGCGACCACGCCAGCGGACGTGACCGTCGCAGTCGGTTCGAAACGAACCCGCACAAGCGAATGAACATTTACAACACCCGAAGGAAGGGGCAGAGCAGCACGCGAGGCTATTTGCCCTTTCCGACGAGATCAAAACATGCACCTCTGTCTAAAAGACGAAAATATCGCCAGCAAATCGGCTTTAGTCAAAGCTAAAACAGCGCTAGGCGCTTGAACTTTCTTGAAAAGAAGCCGCAACAGACGAGGTAGGTTTGTCAAACGAAACCGTAACACAATTCATCATTCGCCAGGTTGAAAACGTAAACAGAAACGTTATCGCTCAGTGAAAATTTTCTGAGTACGAGACGCAGTGGTAGTAGCTACCTTAACTTTATATTGGTCGCATTGCCTGACTGAGAACTGGGAGAGCAAGCCTGACTGGTCGAACTCCGAGTTTTCACTCACTCATCTCTTTATCTTAAGGTTTGTCCGCCATTTTGTATGACAAAACTGAACCAAAATACAAGTTGCAACACGCTCCAAAAGTTAAAACAAACGCGTCTCGGTAATAAAAATGAAAGCTCTCACCCAATACTTGAAGTAGAGATGAAACAACAACAGCGTTACCAAGATTCGATGGTCAGTCACCGCCGTGAAGACCAATAGCTTCAAAACAAAGCCAGAGTACTACAGCACGTCTTGCTCCGTGCGTTGAAGAAAAAGGAATGAGTATTACCGGTATACGGCCTGCGCATGCGCGGGCACCGGTAGGGGAGATAACTACCACGGATCATGCCTTATATGGCAGGTGGTTTTTGTTTTAGAGTTATCTCCCCATGTTACCATGTAAGAGTGCTTCAATGTCTTAGCAACCAAACGAAGTTATTGCTATCTATGTGAGTTGCGTAAGAATATGTAATTTAATCTGTGATATTCACACACCCACTAACGCTGATGGGGTCTATGTCGACCAAAAGAGTGGGATTCCCTGTAGGTGGAGTTCCTGGAGGGGGATTCCCTGTATACAGGGAATCCCACAGGGTGGAGTTTTTCAATAAAACTTGCAAACCATACTCGAATTTCTAAGAAATATCAAAAAAGATTGAAAAACATCAAATTCTACCGATGTCGTCAAGTATCACGTGACTTTCAGCGATATCAGCGACACGCTACAGGAACTAAATCCTGTGGTATTCCCTGTATACAGGGAATCCCTCTCCAGGAACTCCACCTACAGGGAATCCCACTCTTTTCGTCAACATAGACCCCATCAGCCCCACTAACACACAACAAAATTGCCTTAAGGCCTGCCTCACAATTACAAATAGACATCGCGCCAAGCTTTCACAAACACCATCCTTTCACTTGTATACACATACCAAAAATCTACATCTTGACAGCTTTCTGTGCTTTCTATTTTTGATGAATTTGAGAATTGAAAGCACACTAAGAAGTGATTAATCAACCAATCAAAAAACAGTCATGCTGTTGATTGTGGGTATGTGCCCAAGTGGAGGGTGGCCTTACCCCACAGGAAAGCCTAGCCAGATGTAAGATGGGAAGGCAAAGTATCTACACTGGGTGTACTGTGCTTTTCATTTAACAGACCTTCAACATGTCCAGAGGATCGAACTTAGGAGTGTGCTGAACAAAGACACAGGCGCCGTGCATCCAGGGCGCAAACAGGGAGCTCCACGCGCTCTTGGCCCAGCCTGTGTCTGACAAGTTCCACATCACGTCTGTGGGACCAACTTGCAAGAAGTACCTGCAGAAGTCGCATGAGAAAAAAAAGATCAAGGTGTCTAATTTGCAAAAGCAATTTGAGGCCACATTGATTTGTGTTCTGACTGTGTATAAGGACATGGAGAATACAGAGTGCGCTTGAAGGGAAACCTGCACGGTCAGGGATGTTTTTAGAATTTATTGTCATCAGCAGTTCTGCCGATTCTTATTCTAAATGTTCAGGCAATTTTTCAAAGTTTAATTAAGGCATGACAATTAAGGCTTCCGCCCCACCCCCTCCCCATGAAATAAGTTCACAAGGTCAGCCAAAATGGTGACAATGCTTTCAGTGATTTGAAAGAAGTTTGAGCGTTTTGCCAACTGCTGATGCTAAATTTACATCCCTGACTGTTGGTTTAAACAATTTTATTCAGCAAAATTACATACAACAAAGCCGCATACAATCAATTAGTAAATGGAGCACAACAAGCAAAGCTTATAAACGTGCTCTGACTGTTGAGTAGTTGTAAGGTCAGCAGCCTAACTCATAGAGTGCAGTCCATAATACAGCCGTACAAAATATGGCAGTTACACATTATAAAGCAGTGCAATCTGTCTCATTGAAGTAGCGTGAACCAACCAAGAAGCAAGGAGTCTGTAAAGTATGGCTAGCAATGTGGCTCATAAATCGCAACTATCCAAATAACACTAGTGTATGGCAGGCATGCTAATCACCTGGCGGTCATGAGGTGTCCTAAACCGTAACTGGAGTGAGAGTGTTCAGTCATTTTGGGACCTCCTGTGGTCCCGCTGGTGAAAAACAGTGACATGGTTCCTGCCGCTGCTGTCTCTATGGTCTACAACAACAACAAGGCTGACTACATAAAGCAACAACAGTGACAAAACAATAGCACTGAAAAAAGACTAAAAACTACAGCAGCAACACCACTATATCTCAATCAACAGCAGCAGAAGACTACTATACCAATGATAACAATGAGTGCTGTGGATACAAACATAAACTTCAAAAACTATTTGCTTTTGAAAATTCATCATCTGAAAATACATGAATCCAACACTTGGAACATGAACTTGAAACAGCGGTAGCTCTGTTTAACTCATTCGAGGCGCAGCTAAATTTCCCCTGTGTTCCCTGCCAACGCGCGATTTAGAGCCATTTTGAAAAAAATATTAAAAATCAACAACACAAGATAACCTTACATACCTTATGTTTTTGCAAAGTTTGAAACTTACTCTTTTAGAAAATATATGAAACATTTGAAAGTACATACCTTTTGTTGTCTTCATATCCACGCAAAATATCCAATTTGAAGCAAAACAAAAAAACTTTCTACGTCATGGGTTCATCATACACAATGTCATGATCGACACTTGCATTGCCCGAATCATCACCCAAATGATCGTCCATTGGCACAAAATCGTCACCAGAATCTAAAATATCATCTCCACTATCATCATCACTGAGGTCAAGATCAGAACCGTACTGAATAACACGTTCTAGCACTCTTTTCAAGTTACTACGTCTCAGCAGAACGATCCGCCATCTTGGAAAAGTCAAAACACGTGGGTCGCACACCGTCAACAAAATTTTTATTAATCCCAACAATTTAAGGGAAGGAACTGTTTACAGTGAATGGTACCACTGTAGACAGATAGAAGTTCATTGCAGGGGTTGTTTCCCTTGGTCAGCAGGACCGTTTACACCGTTAAAAATTCGTGATATCCGTCGGAACTCAAGTGCCGGCACGCAGCCAACGCTAAACACAGATGTCGGAATTCCAGTTCCGACGCGCCTCGAATGAGTTAAAGACCTTATAAAATTGAATGTAAAGATATTAGCTTCTACATGTACTTTTCTTATTTCTTGCTTTTTTTTTTAATCTACAAAGCAAAACTACCTTTGTGAGTGTCCGTTACTCAGTGCCCTAACCTGAGCCCCCCCCCCCCACCCCTTTCACCTGGTCACATCCTCCTCCCCCCTCATCCCAGCCCAAGGAACACTGACCTGGAATGTATCTGAAGCCTTGATCAGCATGTCATTGAAATTCAGCCATCCCGGTCTGCAATGAAAATAAAAATTGTTAACATCACAAAATGTTGTTTGTTGTTATTAAAAGAAACTTGTTCGCTGTGAATATTTAGAATGTAGGTCAGAGAAATTGAATTCAATATTTACCTGGTATCAGCCGGGTCTCCAACAAATATCCTGCATCTCAGGTCTGGACAGTCTTCATATACCTGCCACAAATGAAAGGGTAATGTTGTCTTCATCGTAATCATCATCAACATATCGTCACCATCATCATCATCATCATCATAACTATAAAACCACACACACACACGCACTCATGCACGCACACACGCACACATGCACACACACACACACACACACACACACACACACACACACACACACACACACACACACACACACACACACACACACACACACACACACACTATCAAGATGAGTCAAGTCTTGCCAATGTACCTCATCAACAAACTCAACAGTACTGCCGTCAGAGATGATGCAGTTTGCACCTGATGCTGTCAAGCGATGCTGGATGTCTTTTGCTCTTAGCAGCGTTGTGCCTGGGCTCATCACAATGCCTTTACAAAAATGAAAAGTAGGAAGGTGAAAAGACAGCGGCAAAGTACACATATTATCAAGTATTGAAATACAATAAATTCAAATGTATTACCATTATTGAATTAAAGGCACAGTATTTCAAATAAAAACCATCTCAGATCTGGCCAGTCTTTTACTTGGATAAGACCACCTGTCCACGGGACACATACACAAAATCAACACTCTGACTGCTTGCATGGTGAATTGAAATTCTTGTATGAATTAATTTTACTCACAAACAAAAATTAACTCATCAAAGAATTTCCACTGTCAGTGTTGTTGCCAGCCAAAGAAGACAATAGGTCATTTGGACCTCCCTAAAAAAACACAATAGGTCCAAATGTCCTGGCTTTAAAAATAAAAAACAGGTCCACATTGTACCGCCATACCTTTGATACATGCAATGCAAAATAACTTACAGTTCGGAGTTAAATCTATTTTTTTACGCAGCGTCCTTTTGGTTGGATCGGGTCGACCTATTTACCGGAAACAGCGAAAATAGCGGAACAATTATTAGATTATATGTGTTTGCAACTTTTTTGCAAGTTTGTTTGCACCTTTGTTGCAATTGCTTTTTTACAACTTTGTTGCAACTTTTAGCAACTTTTTCAAAGTTGTTTGCAAAATGTTCAGGCTATTCCCGTTTGTCTCTATCCTTCTTACTGTGAACCTGTTTCAAGTCCTTTGGCATTGCTTTGATGTCGCTTCCTACTTGTAATTGTTCATAAACTTTGCGAGGAGAAAGAGCCTGACATTCCTGGCCTACCCTTTCCAATACAGTTCCCGGTGTGCGAATGTAGGCAAGGGCGGATCTGGGGGGGGGGGGGGGGTTACACGGGTTACGTAACCCCCCCCACCCCCCCAAAAAAGAAGTAATTTATTGGCTCAGGATGCACCAGATAGCTCTATTTTGCTTCTTTGGATAAAAAAAATTTGCGCCCCCGGACCCCCCTAGAGGCTTAGGCGCCTTTGGCGCCGTCAACTTGTATCTTCGCAGTCAATTTGTAACCCCCCCCTCCAAAGTAAATTGATCCGCCCTTGGTAGGGATCCTGCCTGATCTTCGCATTACATTATATTGATGAACTTTCCGCTGTTTGCGTCGTTTTCGGTAAATAGGTACACCGGCTGGATCAGGTATTTCCGTAAAAGCAGCCTCGAGTGTCAATGACGACAAACACGGACTCGGCACCGAATGCATTTTCACTCGTAGCGAACATGAGCTTTTCGATCGGGGTTTGTTTTAACTCCCATTCCATTCATTGCAGACCTTGTCTGCCTTGTACGAATATGTATCGGTCAGCTGACCACCAAAACGTAAAAACTATCGGTCCATCGACCGGACAAGGCTAGGTCCAACGCGTCAAATCAGAAAGGAATGCGTCAGAGACCGAAGACCGAGGCCTGGCAACAACACTGCACTGTGCATATACACTGTTGATTTTTGGTATGTAAACAAGTTGAGGGATGGTCTTATTCCATTCAAAAGCATGCTAGATCTGAGATAGTGAGCCAAATGGGCAGGAGCATGCCTTTAAGATGTATGAGCATGAAACACTTGAATTAGCTATGCAGGCAAAGCCAGTCAAACAGGAGTAAGTTTGGGCGAAAAATCTGCCATGTGAACTCAAAGGTTCCTAGGAGCATGCCGGGAGACAAAAGCAGTTAGATTTGACCACAAACAACTCTCTAAAAAAAACACAGCCATTGAATGTGTGAACTATAAATAGCTCAGTGCTCAAAGCTCAATGAGGACAAACAAATCTGCAGAGAAGCTAGCTGCTGTGACAAGAGGGACTACTCAACTGCGTGACCCTGACACATGTAGTTTAAAAAAACCACTTTTTGGCAATATCCTAACAACAACAACAACAACAACAACAACAACAACAACAACAACAACAACAACAACAACAACAACAACAACAACAACAACAACAACAACAACAACAACAAGGAAATAAAATGTATGTTTATATCTTTACAGAAAGCCAAGCTGAGCAGCTCCATCATAAATTGTGTCAGAACTTATTCTTATCTTGCTTTGTCAATCTTTTTTTTTAACTAAAAAGTTACAAAATCAATAAAAACAGACAACTGACCTGCACGAATACATGCCAGATTCAACATCCACCACTCTGGGATTCTGGGAAGGATAAGAATCAGTCGATCTCCATGGGTGAGCTGACATGGTCCCGTCAATAGGTTGGCAACCCTTGAGGAGAAGAGTACATGCATTTGACATCAACACCCTTCTTCAATGTCACCCTTCTTCAATGTACTGTACAATCTTACCCACGAATGCCATAAAGTTGTTTTGTTTTGTGTTGGTTTCTTTCATCTTGGGGAGGGGGTGGGTTGGTAGGCGTGTGCATGTGTGCGTACATCTGTGTGTGTGTGTGTGTGTGTGTGTGTGTGTGTGTGTGTGTGTGTGTGTATGTGTGTGTGTGTTTGTGTGTGTGTGTGTGTGTGTGTGTGTTTTCCTCTCTAACCGTTATTTTGTAGCTTGATTCGGTTCATCTGAAAATGACACATAAGAATTCCATTGAGCTTTTCAAATGGCGCATGGAAATTACTTGCCCCTGCGCCACCCTATGCACAGTTTACAACGTTTGGATTTAGACTGAAGAGCCTCTGGACCCCTTAACATACTTGGCCCAACGCGCCTTGGACTATGCCCCATCAGAATTTAGTTGATGAGGTCAAATGACCCATAGTCTTTTTTCTTCCAGGCTGAACCTTGGGATTGCCTTCAACATCCTGCGTATGATAACACCAAAATCTGTTTGCATCAACAACAACAAACAAACAAGTCGTGTAAGGCGAAATTACTACCAAGCTTTCGAAGTCACGGAATGAAACAGAAGACAATACAGCTTCGTCAATCCCCGCGACAAGAAAACCGCTCACTTTTCACGTGCAAAATGAAGTGAAATTGACAAACCGGTAAAGCGCGGTAGCGTCTATTGCGCTAAGCAGGAAAGCACGCTTTTCTGTATTCTTTTTAATTTTCTGAGCTTGTTTTTTTTTATTCAAACATATTATATCTATATGTTTTTGGAATCAGGAAACAATAGAAAATAAGATGAAATCATTTTTGGATCAAAGACCTAAATTTTAATTTCAATTAGCAGTTTGAGATTTTTAATGACCAAACTTTTTAATCAATTTTTAAGCTTCGAAGCTGAAATGCAATCCCATAAGTCAGGGCTTTGTCGAAGATTGCTTGGCTAAAGTTTCAATCGATTTGATCCAAAAATGAGGGTGTGACAGTGCGGCCTCAACTTTTACAAAAAGCCGGATATGACGTCATCAAAGAGATTTATCGAAAAAATGGAAAAAAACGTCTAGGGATATCATACTCAGGAACCCTCATCTAAAGTTTCATGAAGATCGGTCCAGTAGTTTTCTCTGAATCGCTCTACACATACACACAGACACACAGACACACACACACATACACCACGACCCTCGTTTCGATTCCCCATCTATGTTAAAACATTTAGTCAAAACTTGACTAAATGTAAAAAGTACATGCAACATAAAATAAGTGTAGTGAGTGTTTACTTGCATGACAACTCTGAAAGTTGTTGGAAAGAGAACTTGAGCTCTGCCCCTTTGTCGTCAATCCACCATAGAGCAGGAACACTTGTGTCTCTTTTGCCACACTGAAACCAGACAAGTACATAGAGACATGACAATGGCTACAGAGCTTGTGAAGCAAAGCGAAAATAACAATCACACAGATGAGTTACCGGCAAATTAATGTTAATTATCTCTATGCGCCAGTGATGTATGAATGCTATTTATTTTTGTTTTTATCACACAGCAAGCTGCTTTCCTCGTGTATTTTTTATGTTCATTCATGTATTGTACACTTGGCAATAAATTATCTATCTATCTATCTATCGATTAAAATGCACAATTTAACCTGTTTGCTGCCTGTAGGACGTCAGCTGACATTCTGAGTAACTTACTCTCAGAGTCTAATGGGCAACAAACCGTTCAATAAACTACAACAGAAGAAGAAGAAAAACAACAAACATAACACTGTACTTAGACCAACAAGATGAAACGAGGTAAAGATCCTAATTAGTTTGCAAACCTCATCAGTTGCCATACCTGTTCAGCAGAAGCCCAGACGTCGATGACATCTCTTGTGAAGTTATATTGCTGAGGCACTGTCAGGTTAAAAGTGCGTCGTTCCTTTTCGTAGTCTGAAAATGTCGACTGAACATCCAAAATGCTGAAGCTCCTGGCACTTAAACGTGAAGAGAACACCGAACAGAGTTGTTGTGTGTGTTTCCTCAGATGACATGATGATAGAAATGTGACAGAGGCGAGTTTCTTGGCAGCAAATAATGGATACAGCCATTTGTTGAAACGCCCTAGGCGTGGCAAAGCCATGGCTGGAGAGAGAAAAAAAAAAGACATGTCAATTAAGTATGTACATGTACTTTAAAATAATTATGTTAGGAAAAAAATACCTGAGTAACTCTAATGCAGTGGCCTAGAAGTTTAATTATCATCAACTAAAGTTGCAACTTAATTGGTACACATACACACACGACACACTGAGGTAGGTAAGGCCCGGCACTCACCTATGTAATTTCAGCAGGACAGACAGACACACTGCAGATTATCCCAACCTGCTACAGGTTGTTTGAAAAGAAAACAGGCCAAGTACTCGTCATAATCCCCATCGCAGCATCAATAATATCCAGTATTCTGCCCATTAGGTAAACAGTGCGTGTGTGTGTGTGCTTACCCGAGTAGAGATTATTACTTGTGCAGCACACACATCACAATCCACGATGGCATTAAAAGTAAGACAACTGTTTCTGCTAAAAGTGCATAAGATATTCAGGTCAAACCTTGTCTCCAAGATGAAGTGCACCTGCACTGTAACTCAATGTTAAACCCAAAGCTGCATTTCCATAATGCCAGGAACGCGTGTGTGTCCCGTGACGAGCACACTTTCAGCTGACACTTCAAAGCAGTGCACACTCCACCTAGTTTTTGACCCCGAAACGGAACAGTAGGCCTACGAACTGTGTACAATTTTAAACTTTTACGGAGCCTGGGCCACCCACAGACCTTTTTAACCAGCTTTACATAAAAACTCAAAAAGGACCCAGTTCATGATTCGGAAGAAGAAGAAGAGTGCACTGGCACTCTTATGCTGTGTTTACGATACAAGCTAGACTTGGTGCTTCTTCAGACGATTTTCATTTTGTAGCTATTGCATACGAAAGTGAGCACGGTTATAACAGAAAAACAAGGCCATTGGGCTGCAGAGTACAGCCAGAATGCAGTCCAAGGGAGAGAACTCAAACATAGACATTCTCGACAAGTCGACGAAGAGTTGTCTGTCGCTAACAGAATCCATGCAAAATAAGAGAAACTACATGATGTAACAACAGTTTTTAACATAAAACATCTCTTTTGGTCAGTCTGACAGTCATATTCAGCTGACCAGAATAAAAGCTGGTTCTTGTATATGACTGTGTACGTAGGTGTTAGTTGGAGTGCCTTAGAGAATGATGAGCATATGAGCTTGCGGTGATCATCCT
Organism: Littorina saxatilis; assembly: GCF_037325665.1. NCBI lineage: Eukaryota > Metazoa > Mollusca > Gastropoda > Littorinimorpha > Littorinidae > Littorina > Littorina saxatilis. The sequence goes on from NC_090246.1 coordinate 35,329,022, forward strand.
TTTTTGAGGATGAAAGTCGCTTATTCATTTCAATGCTTGTTATTCTCTCAGGTGCCAGGAGAAAAGGTTCCGTACAACTCTCGCTTAGTCTATTACACATGTCGTATACATTAAGAGCGATTACTTCCCTTTGGTTATTTGATATCTTTACATCGCTCTGCCTCATTCTGTTTGAGATTCTAATGATACTTTCGAGGCGACCCTATAACAATGTGTGTGTTTGTGTGTTTGTTCTGTTTAAACCAGTCTTGATCTAAGAACTAAGTCCGGTCGAGAATGAAAGCTGATTCTTTTATATGACTGTGTACGTAGGTCAGTGTTAGTTGGAGTGCCTTAGAGAATGATGAGCATATCGTGAGCTTGCGGTGATCATCCTTTTTTGAGAATGAAAGTCGCTTGTTCATTTCAATGCTTGTTATTCCCTCAGGTGCCAGGAGAAAAGGTTCCGTACAACTCTCGCTTACTCTATTACACATGTCGTATGCATTAAGAGCGATTACTTCCCTTTGGTTATTTGATATGATCAGTTACTGCGAACGAAATGAACAAAAGAATTGTGTTGCCTGTGTTGAGCCATCAGTCATCCTTGGCAATCCGTGTTAAAGTTAGGCTACTCCACTGATGGCCGACCTGTCAACTCCAGGTGCACGGACTCAGTCAGTGGAGCCCCTAGGGCTTTCAGTGATACCTCAGGCAGCTATCCGTTTGAAAACAGGGGCGGATCAGTTCATTTTATGGGGGGGGGGGGGGGTTCCAAAAGTATATTGTGAAGATATGGGCCGAGCTGACGGCACAAAGCATGCCCCCCGGAAAATTTTGAAAAAAAGGATGCAAAATGGTGCAATCTGGTGCATTCTGAGGATGATCATTACCAGTTTCAGGCAGCAGATTTTGTCACTGATTAATACCCCAAAAATTGAAACTCAACCCCAAAAAACACACAAAAATATTTTTATTTTTGGGCTGGGGGGGGTGTGTTTCCGGAAACCCCAGAACCCCCCCCCCCCCCCCCTCGTCCGCCCCTGGAAAACATACCAAGTTTCATTGCCTTTCATGCAAGGAGTCAAAAACTGCAAATTTGTTACCGCGATTTAATTTTGGATTGCCTCCTGGCAGAGACATAGATAGAAGTATGTCTCTGCTCCTAGCAGAACTGAAATGAGTCGCCCTCGACTGACCAGGCCGCTCACATCAAGGTCCGCACGTGAACTAATCAAGTACGTCAAAAGCTGGCCTACATGGAAGTCTATTAGTCTTGGCGAAGATGACGTACGTAAGACGGGGTTGAAAATTTTAAAAGATGGTACTATGTGGGTCCATTTTGGCATACCGCACACAGCCTTGAGCCCCAGAACGTCACATGTTCACGGGAAATGTTAATCAGTACATTTTTGCGGGAGACTGATGCAAACTGGAAAACCGCATACAGTTTGGTTTGGCTCGCAACACTAAAGGTATGTGAAGGCATCTGTGAGAAACTTGTGGAAAGCTTTTGATTGTTTATTTCAAAATCTGAATCAAAAAGACAAATCGTTGCTTCAGCAATCCTGTAACCCCTGCACTGTACATTTAAACCACTGAATTAGTCATAGTCCGTCTTGGCCAGTTCTGCGGCTGCGTGTCACGTCCACTCCGGATGCCCGCATATCAGGCTTGGGATGAGGGCACCCCCCAAGCACGGTAACACTGACTGAAGAGTCGTCAGTGCCGCTGATGTGTATTCAGCAACATTATAATGGAAGGGCGCTGGTTCTGTGCGACCCTTTAGTTCTCGAGATCGGCGTGACCACATGACGTCATTTATACTTTTGTCATCAAATATCTTTTGTGTCATTTCCCAGTTCTGTGTTCTCAGAGGTCGTTTTGACTGACTTGACAAGTTGAGAAAAAGAGTGACATTTTATTTTTGCGAAGCAACTGATTATGAAAAGAAAAGAAAGCGTGGAGAAGTATGTTAATTTGGGTCCTGCAAGACTTTATGACCAACGATTTCTCCCTTGGAAGAAAATTAAGATGTCTGCTTTTCGTCCGCAGGGAGAATTTACAGCGCACACGGCAAAATGCAAGTCGTATTGGACAAGAATGTTGATATTCTTCTTTCTTCAAAGTACTGTAGATTTGTTCTTGGACACTGACTGATATTTTCGAGCTGTGCATTGTTATAATATAGGACAAACACGTTTAAACGCAAATTCGCTTCGAAATTTGGATCCTTTGCTCCGGAACTGCAACGTCGATATGGCCACACACACACACAAAATCTGGGTCAATTTGCGGACTGTTAGTGTCACATTTTTATATATATATAAAACGACATATGGGTTTGGAAGAACTGCTCATAATTTACATAGCACTCCGGTCCTGTACAGTCTTTTCGAGTAGTCACGCCCAAAACCGTTATTTCTTTTGAGCGGCTGACGCAGCATTAAAATTATGCAATTCTGGCAGATAATAGTGATCAAAGTCTTAGTTTTAGCACTCTTCACATAAACTCTGCAACCTTCAGTAATCTTTGCCGGTACTGATGCGCCCAAATGAGAATGTTCTATGTAAAAACTTGAACACACAAAAAACACAACTTGACTCATGGCCGGGCAGGTCATAGTGGTGGTGCCGTACATGAACGCTCAAATGTACCGGGTTTTTTCAAGGAGATACCCAAAATACCCCTGTCAAATCGTGCTACATTTTCAACGGGGGGGGGGGGGGGGGGGGGGGGGGGCTTTTTATACCCCGGCCTTGCCGGATTGCCGGTGGGAACTTGATCAGTGATGACGAGTCAGATCAGTCACCCTCCCCCCCCCCCTCTCCCTCACCTCCCCCCCCCCCCCAACATTTTAGAAATTACAAAATCTGCAACTTGTCAAAAAGTAATCTGTGTCAGGGACAATCGGAAATAGTTGCGTTTTGAGCGATGACGTCAACCAAAAGTTTGTTCGGGGAAGCCCCAACCATGTGACCATAGTTGACCAATCAGCGCCGGATATTTCTTCCCTGCGCGGAAAAGGTGCGCAGCTTCCAGTGATTGACAACAAAAATGCCGTCAGAAGCACCGTTACATGGAACACAAACTGAAAAACCGCAGCATTACATGTGAGTTTTGTGAGTCAGCTGTTATCAGTGTATTCTTCACATCATTACCGTTGTTTCAGGCAATGTCTACAATGCTGTCATTTGGGTGTTTTTTGTTTATTTGCAGGTATTTGAAGGAGTTTCGCACACAACAGTGTCCCTTGTTTGTGCAACACAAGTGCACTCAACACCGTCCCTTCACATGCTTTCATTGGCATTTTCTGAATCAACGTCGCCGTCGCCCCGTCAAAAAACGAGAAGGAACATTTAACTACAGCCCGGATATTTACTGTTCCAAGTATGATGAATCAAGTGGTATTTGCCCAGATGGAGACGAGTAAGTGATTTCTTGCCCATGTTGTGTATGTGGGTTCAAATTTTGGTGGGAACTATTCGATTCTAGAAAAACACTGTGTGTTGCACTTATTTTCACCAGAAAGTGTGTAACTATTCGTCTCTATTTGTTTTATATCCAGTCGTTTAGTTTTCGTCGCTTTTCGGCGTTTGAATTGATGCCAAGTCGCCGAAATATGGTGGAGAAACTGGTTGGAACTCGATGTAAACAAAACATGGCCGCCATATTGATTCATTTTCAACAGCAGCGCAGTTCGTCAGTTTCCTCTGTTCGGATTGTTTTCTAGGGTGTGCAAACGAATGTTTTGCTTCGCATCACAAAACTATGCGATAATCTGTTCTCCCCTTGCGATGTCGCTCCTCTGCGAAGCAGGTATGCGACTTAGGAGTGTGTCATCGGCACGTTTTGCCACTGGTTTGTTTTGGTTCCGGCGGATGGTCTTTTCCTTGTGTGAAACCCACAATCATCCGTTTCATTCTTGACCTGACAGATTCTTCCTTTGGTAATCAGTTCTAATTTACAGGATAAAGTGAAATTGTTAATCAATTGGTCTCTACGGGGACTGTTAGTGGCGTGAAGAGCGATAGAATCGTGTGTTTTTACGAGTCAGCTGAATCTCGTCTTTAGTTCACGGCCTTGACCTGGCTTCTAGGTCGCGCACCGTCATTTCCTAGATTAGCGCAGGCACTGTTGTACTTGTCGTGTGGTTGGCTGGCGAACTGACTCGCTCGCTGTTTTTATTAGCCTAGTCTTTTGTTCACAGCAAAGAATGTCATGCTCTTATTGTTATGTAGTTTTAACTTCATCTTTAGTTCTTAGTTTCAGCATCCAGTGCTGTTGAAGTCTCCTGTGAAATTCTGTGATTAAAAATGGGGATGATTTGTTCTTTTTGAGAACTTTGTATTTTAACTTCAGTAGAGTTTTTTTTCTGTTTGTTTCTCTTTCTTTTTTATTTATTTTTTTATTTTTGAGGATGATCCGAGGAGGACTTGATTTTTAGGAAGAATTTTTTCCTGAGGCATTTATTAATCTAGTTGATGGTAAACTTTGAACAGATTTCTTGAAACAGATTTAATATTATTCCAAGGTACATGTCTCACATGATAAGCCTTCAGGTTAGGAATGTAAAATCAGAAAATTACCCATAAGAATTTCCTTCAGCAAGTTAGACTCAAGGCAAAGGGCGTGTCAAGATTATGTTCCAGTGCGCCGCCATATGAAGAGTGATACGACATCAGCGATCACGCACACAATTTAATGCATGTAATATTATACAGTGGTCAAATCAAAGCTCAGATGACATCAGCTTTTTGGACAAAAAGAGGGGGGGGGGGGGGGCACTGGCGCTTCAAGTTCAAAGTTCTATCCTTCAACTATTTCCCATCAGATTTTGGTTGAGGAGGTCATAATTATGTCCCATGGTCTTTTCCACCCACGCTGAGCCTTGAGCCTTCTTTCCTTAAATTGTGTTCCTTTCTGCCAGATCCTCCTCATATCTTATTCTTATTCTGTACAAAAGGAAAGGTTAAAAAATAAAAAAAAGTATAAATGAAGTAGAGCAGAACATGCAGTTTACGCTTCAGTCACGTGTATTTCAGTCTTGAAGTTCGATTATATAAACAAAACAGAAAAAAATTGTCATTATTTTTAATATTTTTTCTTTGATTGAACAATTTTTGTTTTAAATACACAGGGCGTGTGACTTTTTATTTGCTGGAATTCGTGCAAGCTGTGTCCCGTGGATGTCGGAAAGAGAAACTCGGCAAAATTAAATTTTTATTTTTATTAATATTTTGTGTGTGAACAATTCAAAGGTCAGAAACATTCTACTATTTTAGGGTTGGGAGGAAAAAATAGGGTCAGCTTGGGAATCAGAAACATTTTATTTGGGGGGGGCCTTAGCAACTTACTTAAATACCGTGATGGTAAGTTTTTGAGTGCATGCTTTTCAGCTGTCCCTTTTTACATCGCACTGCTGGTGACACAGAGCGCCGCTACCATCTGAGATACTACAAGACAGGGACTTGTGTTTATGAGACTGATTCTCGGGGAAACTGTGTGAAAAATGGACCTCACTGTGCCTTTGCCCATGGGGCTAATGACATTCGCCCCCCTGTGTTTGACAAAAGTGAAGTGCAAGGAATAGAACTGCTTGAGAAAACCCACGACACTTCAATGCTGAGTACAACCCCAACATCAAGTTCAGGTTCCTCTTTGACGGAGAAGGAGAAAATGCCTGCAGAGGATCCTAAGTGGAATGGTATTAGTATGCATTTTTTCAATTTTATTATTCGTATTTTTTATGCAATTTCACTGGTGCCTGCTTCAGTTATTAAATTAAAATGTTCTGGGAAGGGAAGGGGTGAGAGATACGTGTGAGCGTCTGGTGATCTTCACTATAGTTAATGGACATAAACACAGATGGACATCAGGGTTTCATTTACTAGTGCGCCTTGCGCCATTGGCGCATAACATCCCAAAATGTCCCATTGGAATTCCCTTCAGTGCGTCAAAAGGCGCACTGAGATTACGTACCACTGCGCCACCCCATGCACACTTTTCACGAGAGTACAGTATTCAGAATGACCTAAGGCCAAAAAAAAAAAATTGTCTGTTTCTGGTAACATGGCTAAAAAAAATAGGGTTGGTAGGTCGGGATTTTTATTTTTTATTTTTTTTATTTTTTATTTTTACCCCAAATGTAGACCAATAAAACTAACTTTAAAAATCGCGCAAAGAGACTGGATTCACTATACATAGAGACAAGACACTCAACACATTTACAAATCGTCAGCGGACTTTCGTTTTCACACGTTTTTGTTGTTCATTTTCTCACCCTGTCCTTTACCACAACAAAAAATTTTGAGTTTGGAAAAAAAAAGTTTAGGGTCGGCGCCGAAATTTAGGGTCGGTTGGGTGACCAGAAACAGACAATTTTTTTTTTTTTGGCCTAAGCAAAAACGTGCGTCAAGCCAAGCAACTTGCAAGTTTGTGAAACGCGCTGTGATTGGCTTTTAAAATGTAATTCATTAGTATTCAACCAATCCTACGAACTATCTGTGCGGGACTGATCTGTGCTTGTACGTCAACACAAGCGATATCGCTCGAAACACAGACCCACGTAAATAAAAACAATGCCTCCAAAGAAAAAAGTAAAGTTACTTCCCGGTCAAAGAAAGATATCCTTTCAACTGCCTCGCCCATCAACCTCAGGTGATGTTCGCATTGAAACAACAGAAGAAGATGGCGGCGAAAGTGTTGAACAACTTGCTTCTATTTTCTCTCTCTCTCTCTCTCTCTCTCTCTCTCTCTCTCTCTCTCTCTCTCTCTCTCTCTCTCTCTCTCTCTCTCTCTCTCTCTCTCTCTCTCTCTCTCTCTCTCTCTCTCTCTCTCTCTCTCTCTCTCTCTCTCTCACACACACACATAGACACACACACACACTAACCTGATACACTGTCACATTCGCATATCATCATACTAGATGATTACCCACTTCGCCGGGTGGATCGCGAGACGGAGTATGCAGCGTGGCGCTTTGCCGGGTTAGAGCATGTGTTGATGTGATTGACGCCACACGAAGGAAGGGAGATAAACGCGCAAAACACTGGAGAAGATAAGGAAGAGTTACTGGAAATGGATCTACAGAAAAACCAAAATCGGTTCACCGCGCCGCGCTAAGAGCACATGTTGAAAATTTTCATCGACCAGATTGTGTCCGGGGTCTACCTGAATATGCCCACCAAATTTGAAGCAGATCCATCGAGAACTTTGGCCGTGCATCGCGAAGTGACAGACAGACGGACACACACAAGCCGTATATAGATCTATACAGCATGACTTCCCTTCTTTGTCTCTGTTAATCTAGGGAGAAAATATCCAGCGATATTTCTCCGTAGGCCTAAAGTTCGGCCATGACCTAGGCAAAATAACTTGCGCAGCCGCAGAAACAAGAAAATGGAAATCTTTTATCAAATGATTGGGAGCCACGCAAATTTGACCTCTTGATTCCGACCATGAACCCGCTGTTGATAATCTGGAAGGTCGTACAGGGGTCGACACTAACTTATTTGGCCTGGGGCCACACTGGCCCCAGAGATGGAAATTGCTGGGGCGGAAAAAAAAAATCTGGGGCCCACTCTCAGTATTCACGTGCGGCAATGCATTGTCTGTTTTTGAGTCACTTGAGAAAATGTGACTCTATGTAATCGGTCAGTGTTAGTCTGTCCGGCCGGCCGGCCGGCCGGCCGGCCGGCCGGCCGTAGACACCACCTTAACGTTGGACTTTTCTCGGAAACTATCAAAGCGATCGGGCTCATATTTTGTTTAGTCGTGACCTCCAATGACCTCTACACTTTAACGATGGTTTCGTTGACCTTTGACCTTTTTCAAGGTCACAGGTCAGCGTCAAAGGAAAAATTAGACATTTTATATCTTTGACAAACTTTTCTCGGAAACTATCAAAGCGATCGGGCTCATATTTTGTTTAGTCGTGACCTCCAATGACCTCTACACTTTAACGATGGTTTCGTTGACCTTTGACCTTTTTCAAGGTCACAGGTCAGCGTCAAAGGAAAAATTAGACATTTTATATCTTTGACAAAGTTCATCGGATGTGATTGAAACTTTGTAGGATTATTCTTTACATCAAAGTATTTACATCTGTAGCCTTTTACGAACGTTATCAGAAAAACAAGGGAGATAACTAGCCTTTTCTGTTCGGCAACACACAACTTAACGTTGGGCTTTTCTCGGAAACTATAAAAGTGACCGGGCTCAAATTTTATGTGAACGTGACTCATTGTGTTGTGAATAGCAATTTCTTCCTGTCCATCTGATGCCTCATATAATATTCAGAACTGCGAAAGTGACTCGATCGAGCGTTTGCTCTTCTTGTTCTTCATCGTACTGAAGCCAGGGAAATTCTTTCAACCATTTGATATTGAAATTACGACAGCGCTTCGCGCTTTTGGCTGCATCGGTTTCCTTTTTTCGTTTCTCTCCACCCTGTTCTTCATCTTCATTGCCATGTCTTTTTACACCAGGGATGTGTCGCCACATTTTGCGTTTGGCATTTGAAGGCGATACTTATCTCTCACGCTAAAGAGCGCAATCTGGGAGTTATTTCCCTTACGACATTGTCCTTCGACGATTTGAATGTGTTTTTTTCTTGACTGCGGCATTGATCGTAACGCAAATTTCAGTGACGACTTTGACTGGCGATTTTTAGTGATTGGCTCTGCTGGCATTAGAATTTTCGGTTTGTCATTGTTGGAATTTATCCTGGGGCGGAGTGGGCCCCAAGCTTCGGCAATGTTTGGGGCGGAACACAAAACTCTGGGGCGTTCCGCCCCCCGCCCCCGCTAGTGTCGAACCCTGTCGTACCAGAAATGCAGATCTATCTCTGGCCGATTCATAGATTCAACCTACAAACTGCGACCTATGATGTATCTGTGATCAGATGGCCAAGCAAGACAACACATACCTTCAAGAAAGTGTTCTGTGCAATATTGCATTTCATCATCAAATTGCAGTATGATGTACTAGCTGTACAATAAAAAACGCTCGCGCTGGACCCGAGTACTCTTCAGACTGGCTCGCTCAATAAATATAAATGTTTGGAATGTCTGTGGTGTGAATGTTGGTTTCTGACCAGAAATGCAGATCTATCTCTGGCCGATTCATAGATTCAACCTACAAACTGCGACCTATGATGTATCTGTGATCAGATGGCCAAGCAATGCGTGAAATCTTTTATTCTAAAGCCTTATGTCTCGTTTCGACAAGCATTAAACGGATGAAATTAACCACATGCAGTTTATTCTTCAGAAAAATGCACACAAAAAATGGGTTGGGTTCGGTGATTTGTACATATATACGTCTTCCTCACGATAGATTAGCTGATTTGTCTTATGAAGCCGTCATTAACACGAACACAATGATTGCAGAAGCAAACTCTGTACCTACACGACCGAGACACAAGACTGATTAGGCCAAAAAAAAATATATGTCTGTTTACGGTAACCCGACTGACCCTAGTTTTTAGGCCCGACCCTAATCTTTTTTTTTGGATCGTCTGAAAAAACAAAAAACGCATCCAAAATAGAGCTGTTTGCGCTCAAACAGCAGACGACAGAAGGGAGGTAAGCTCAAAGTACTGTTAGGAGTAAAGGGTCGTCACTCGTGTTACTTCCTTTCAAAATGGATGCACGCAGTGGTGTTCGCCACCCGCTAGCTGTAAAGCTTGATAAATGTTGTCATGAAAAGGATGGGGTGAAAATTATCAGTACCTATCCAGCAAGTTTTAGTATCATTAACGTTTTTCAACAGGCAAAAACAGGGATTGATGAGAAAAAAATGAACTGTGAAACATCATAGAGAGGGGAGAAAAAAAAAATTGACCAAAAAAAAAATTGACCAAAAAAAACCCTGACCTACCGACCCTATTTTTTCACCCTATGTTACCGTAAACAGACTCTTTTTTTTTTGGCCTTATTTCACAGCTGCAATGTGATTAGAGAACTAAGACGTTTTGGGTAAGCTTACTCACGTCAGGTCTTCACTGACAAGCTAGGAACAGACGGAAAATTCCGAACAAAAGTAAATGACATCAAAGTCTCTTTCGCTTTGTGTGTAACTTTGTCATGACGTCTTTTTGTGACGACAATATAAACGACAATTTGTTCGCTTCCGGTGTCATTTTAGACTGAAAAGCAACTCAAAAGAAGGAGCTAAGCCTGTGCCTTGAAACAGCTGAAACACTCTTTTGGATTGCCGTTTCAATGTTAACCAAAACGTTAGGCAAAAAAAAAAAAAGGTCTGTTTACGGTAACATAGGGTGAAAAAATAGGGTCGGTAGGTCGGCTTTTTATTTTATTTTATTTTTTTTAATTTTTAATTTTTTTTTTTTCCTCCCCTCTCTATGATGTTTCACAGTTCATTTCTTCTCATCAATCCCTGTTTTTGCCCAACATAACTATAAACAGTACTTTGAGCTTACCTCCCTTCTGTCGTCTGCTGTTTGAGCGCAAACAGCTCTATTTTGGATGCGTTTTTTTGTTTTTTTTTCAGACGATCCAAAAAAAAATTAGGGTCGGGCCTAAAAACTAGGGTCGGTCGGGTTACCGTAAACAGACCTTTTTTTTTTTTGGCCTTAAAGAAAAAAAACAAGGTTCAGTTGCGAACTGACAGCGGATTGAGCATTTATTCCTGTTGATGAAGGTACGATTGAAGCTTTATTCTCTCCGTCAACCAACAAGACTAGATTTGTAGCAGACGAAAAACAAAGTGTGCGTTTTTCCTGTCTTGTGAAGGCAATTATGTCGTTATAAGTTATCTGTACGTTGTGAAGACATTTCAAAACAAAATTTAGCTTTGATGCGTCACGGGATATAAGCTTGTACGTTTTCAACCATGGAATTGTTTTTTTCCTCTAGGCAGGGTGAATGAATTCATGATGTCTTTTCCGGAACTGGACAAAACTGGCCTTGCCAAGGCTGAAACAAAATATAGTTCTACAATTTCTAGGCTTGGGTTTATTTCCCATGGTGAATTTCCAATGATTTGTTTCCACATCCCATGACAAATTCTCTTTACTTTGGTCATGCCATATATACGTTGCAGCTCCGTCCATCCATGGTATCGCGTGATATTTTGTCTCGACGGGGTGAAAGAATATAATGACGTCACTCTCGGCAGAGCCTCCAGTGACGTCATCATATTCATTGACCCAGTCTCGACAAAATATCAGGTGATACCATGGATGAACGGAGCTGTAACTTATAGTTATACATATATAGACTAGAGGAATACCCGGCTTCGCCGGGGTGAATCGCGAGACAGAGACAGACAGCGTGGCGGTTCACCACAATCACCTTTGAAGGCGAAGTCCTGTCAAACGGGATTGAGAATTTTAGAGCTTATTTCTTAGCCCTATATTATCTGCTGTGGCTTCTCAAATGCCAGAACATACAGACAGACAAAAGCCGCTAGACCACATCACAAACAGAACTCTACAATACACAGGTTTTTGCCCACACACACACACACAAACACACACACACACAGAGAAGCCGTATATATATATGCATATCTGTATCTATAAATATATAGAGATAGGTGAGAATGTATTTTTCGCGTGGCTATAAATTGATTCGACCTTTTCACTTTGACAGTAAGAACAACTTACGGGTGCAAGGGAAGCGTTGTGGACAGCGCAGTGGACAGCGCAGTGACATTCTAAAAATAGTAATAGTAAGTTACAAACGGGAAAGCCACACGAAGAAAGGGAGATAAACGCCAAACACTGGAGAAGATAAGGAAGAGTTACTTATAATGGTGAAATGAACACAAAAACCAAAATCAGTTCAGCGCTGCGCGCTGAGAGCACGTGTTGAAATATCTCATCGATGATATTGTGTCCGGGGTGTAGCTGAATACGGTGTCCAAATTTGAAAAAGATCCAGCGAGAACTTTGGCGTTGTGATGTGGTGTAGCGGCTTTGGTGTGTCGGTATGGGGGCCCGGGTAGCTGAGGTGGAACCAAAATCGGTTCAGCGCTGCGCGCTGAGAGCACGTGTTGAAATATCTCATCGATGAGGTTGTGTCCGGGGTCTCTCTGAATAAGCCCACCAAATTTGAAGCAGATCCATCGAGAACTTTGGCCGTGCATCGCGAAGACACAGATACACAGACACACACACAGATACACAGACACACACACAGATACACAGACAGACACAAGTCGTATAATACATATATATGGATGGCACCAAATAGAACTATTTTGCATCTTTTGACAAAAGCATTTTCGGACCGCCTAACCTGCTTTGCGCTTGTTGCCTTCGACTATGTAATGTCCCATCAGAATTTGGCTGAGGGGGACAAATGTCCCATTGTCTTTTTCTTCCAGGTAAAACCCTGGGACGTACTAACTCATTAACTGAAGTCATTTTTGAGCTAGAAATGGTGGGTGTGTTACTTCTTGCAAGTTCTAACATCTTGGCAAAAATTGAAGGTGATTCCTTTACCTAATGGCAATGCTCTGCATTCCCAATAATGTATTACCTGTTTGGTTTCCTTATGATAGAGTATTAGTGGTGTAGATGTTGAAACCCTTTAGCTTAGTAAGTTTAGTTAGTAGAAGTGACTAGTCCTTGGACCTATTGCTATGAATCTGATGCCTGGCTTGTTGAAGTGAACTTCATATCAGATTCATAATCGGTGCTTTGTTCTGGCAATAGGATAGCCTACAAGGAAGACCATTCATTCATTGTGGCATTGCACAAGCAACACTTTCTTTTGTTAACTTACATACATTTATAGATTCTGGCTCACTGGGACGGGAGCAAGGCATGTATATTTTATCACAAAAACATGTCAGCATAAACAAAGAAAACTTGTTCTTAATGAGCAACGGCACCGGATTGCTTTTCTCTCATAGTTTCAGTTTAGGTTGTGCTTTCTTATATATATTATAATGATCTCTTTATATAATATATAAGAAAGCACAACCTGGAGTTTCTGTTGTTTTTAGGCAGTGATTACTTATGTAATTTTGGAATGGAAAGCCTGCGGGAGCTGCTACATATGTATTATTAATTCAATTGAAATAGAAAACCAAAGACTGTTCACTCTATTTTACCTGAAGACCAGTCTTACTTTTTTTTTTCCCGCACAGTTTCAGCCTCTTGAGTCTTTATAGGTCAAAAGTCCCCCTAACCCAAACACACACTAACACTCACAGTCACACCCAAGGCGCACTTATATGTCAAAGCAGCACTGCCCTGATATGGCCCTTCGTGGTCACCTGGGCGTTAAGCAAACAAACAAACAAACACCCACACCCAAGATTGTGAGGCTCAAATGATGGACTCATGGTTTCATTGCTAAACCTGCAAATAGACACACCCATCTATTCACAGCCAGTAAAATGAAATTGCCTACTGAAGCAGAAAGAAGTTTGTCAGCTTAAATTTTTTTTTATATTGATGCAAATGTCTCCGTTCTTTCCCACGCAAATATGTTGTCGTTATTAAGACTGAACATCTGGTGGGGTGTTTAATGTTGGGAACAAGTGAAAATACACACTTTTCTTTCCTCTAGATAGTAGTAGTGGACACGTTTGTACAGATCTATTCCTACCTGCTATGATCAGTTATTCTTGGGTTTTTTATGTGTGTTTTTTTCCACAGAGTATAAATTATTCAAGTCCTTTGATGTGTGCATAGATAATGTCCGTTGGTGACCTTTTTTAGGGGTTTTATTTTTTTCTTGTACAATTGTTTGTATGTGTTTTAAAACTTAAAAGTTAGACAAAGTTATAGTATCTGTCTTTGTCATGATTTTCATCACTGTTTGTGTGTGTGTTTGCATTTATGTGTACATGTTTTGTTATGTCTGTGTAAAGGGAAAGTTGTAGTAATTGTTTTTTTATTCCCAAAGATAGAAAGAGATCAATTTAATCAATCCACTAAATCAAAATTGAGTAACTTTCTTGAACTGTTCAAGGTCACAGCTGGCATATACTGTGACATAGAGCTAGTCGCATATCAATGGAAATCTGCTTCAGACTTTTTTTTTTATCATCACAGAAGTTGCTATGAAAGTTCAGTAGTGAACAAATTGGAAAATATAAAAATTCTTTTTACTTAAAATTAAGCAGGGTTTGTTTGTTTGCTTATTTGCTTTTTTTTTTCTTCTTTTTTTTTTAGACATATGGGTTTGTGTGTTAACGAGTTATTAACTACTTGTGGTTAGTATCGTCTTGACATTTTTTGTTTGTCCTGTCAATCAGTAGTTAACCAGATAATATTAATAATCAAGCAAACATTGTAATGTAAGCATGAGAAGGGCCCCATGTGTAGTGTGTGTGTGGGGAAAGAGAGGAGTGAGAGAAAGAGCTTTCTCTCTCTCTCTCTCTCTCTCTCTCTCTCTCTCTCTCTCTCTCTCTCTCTCTCTCTCTCTCTCTCTCTCTCTCTCTCTCTCTTCCTTCCTCCCCCCCTGATTACATGTAGCAGACACTAAGAATAGCAGGTTGTGTTCGCTTTGCGGTATCGGTCATAACCTGGAGAAGACTGTTAGATTGTTCTTGGCAACTGGGCTTCAAATGTGACATTACCAGTCGTATGGGCAACAGAAGAAGGAGACTTATCTGGTGTTTGATTCCTATTTTCAGACACCAATTTCGTGCTAGCCAACTACAAGACAGAGCAGTGCAAGCGACCCCCACGGTTATGCAGGCAGGGCTATGCCTGTCCACATTTTCACAATGTCAGAGACAGGCGGAGAAGCCCCAAACAATTTAAGTACAGGTAAGGCTTGTTGTGATGAAAAGCTGTCAAGCCAAACTGCTGGATAAATGTTTCCTCTATTTTATTTGCATGTTTTCTTTATGATTTTTTTTTAAAGTGTTGTGTCTGGTGACGTTGTGGTTATTGGGGGGGGGGGGGGAGGTTAAGGGGGTTGGTAGTTTGAATTTGTGTGTGTGTGGACTGATAGAAAATGTAAGTTTTACGCCCTCACGGCAAAGCCATTAGGGGCATGTTACACGGGAAAACCCGGCTTTGTATGAAAATAAAAAATAAAAATGCAGGGGGGGGGGGGGGGGGGGATGTAGACAGCTGGCTGCCGGCTGCTAGAGGAGACCTGAAATGGGCTAGGGACCGGGTTGGGTCGTCTTGGGTCAGTGCTGAAATGGTTACTTTATTGGCTGTTGGCCGAACGGACACCCGAGCTTCATATTTTTGCATGCATGTATTCGTGTTTCCAAGGCCTGAGGCTTTCGCTGTGACCCTGGGATCTTTATCGTGCGCATGCGTGCACACGGGGGTGTTCGGACACCGAGGAGAGTCTGCACAAAGTTGACTCTGGGACACACATCCCGCGCCGAACTTGGGGGTTGAACCCACGCTGATAGTAACAACCGGTTTTAAAGCCAGCGCCTCTACCGACTGGGCAAACTCCCCCCCCCCCCCCCCTCCCCCAATTGGTTGGGGTCAAGAAGTTTCATGGAGGGCGGGGGGTATGGAGTAACACATAGTGTTTTGCTCAGAACATTCCCACCCAAGCAGAGCCGCGCTAGGGGTACGCATTACCGTAAAGCTGGCAGTCAGTGCTACCAAATGTCGTCTGTGTCTACCACACGGTGGTGACTTAATGTGGGTCTATGTAAGCAGATGCCAGCGCAAGCAATCTGATGCAGAGTCAGGAGGCAGTTTGGTACAAGAGAACCTTAGAGGCCACAGCCTCGGCCGTCTAAGGGATCTGTGTGTTTGGAGGCACATTTGGTTTTTGAGGATCAAGCGGAGCTGTTGCCTCTGCTCCCAAGTTCCCGTGTCTGGAGGCGTTTTTGGTATGGAAGCAAACCTGTAGGTTGGGGCCTCTGCCTTTCAGGATCCCAGGACTACAAAATGTGTGTCTTGGGACACATTTAGCTTAAGATTCCAGAAGTGGATCTGTGCTGTGCTGGGTCTGCTGCAAGCACACTAGAACCAGCTTGCAACAGTTGAGGTGAACAGATTGGTGACCAAGACCATCATCGGTTTCTCTCCGAGTGATGGGTGTGGGCGGAGAAAGTCTCCCAGACTGAGAGCATTCTCCCTTCTGTAGCGGATGAGACTAGACATCTCTTCCTTGAGAGTGTCACAACCTTCAAACACGTGTGTGAGGTGTCCAGTCTTGCCACACTGACAGACTACCTTGTCCCAGTAGATGCGGCTGCTGACCGTGCGCAAGCGACGCAACAGGCTCATGGGTCTCGGGGGGAGTGGGAGGTGGTGCCCTTTCCTATTGTAGGGGAGGTGTATCCATCCTCTCTCTTCACATGTTTGTGACAGTGTCTGCTCTCTTTCCTCTCTTTTTAGCTTGGCTAGCAGCAGTTTGGCTTCCTGGCAGGAGAGCCGAATGTCTGTCACTGGCATGGTTGACATAGCCGCTGCTTTTGCTGCTCTGTCCGCCATTTCATTTCCCCGGATTCCTGTGTGGGATGGCAGCCACATGAGGGAAAAGTCTGTTCCTTTTGTCATAATTTGGTGGGCTAAGAAATGAATTTCAGTTTGCATCTCTCCTCTGTTCTTGGTGCCATATGCAAGTGCTTGCAACGAGGATTTTGAGTCCGTAAGGATGACCACCCCCAGAGGTGGGGTTGGCAGATCGTTTATCAGTGTGCAGGCCATGTAGATAGCAAATAACTCTGCAGAGAAGATGCTGATCCCCTTGTTTAGCTTGTATTTTCGTGTTATATCAAGTCCAGGAATCGACAAGGCACACCCAGCCTCCCCTGACTGCAGGATCGAACCATCTGTGAAGACCTGTAGGTGGCTTTTAAATCGTTGATCGATCTTTTCTTTTGCAACTGTGGCTCTAAGCAGCAATGGGTCTTCTGCCTTTTTGAGGCCGTCTGTGTGTGGACTATTTAGCGAAGTGTGCTTACGGTTCATGGGTAACACTAACGGTAGTAGGACTGTTTATTCCCCGTCCCTTTTGGGGTGGGAAGGAGGGGTTTGTGCTAGATTTTAAATGGTAAAGTTAGCAAACTTTGCTATTCATGGGTTTCTGGAATTGTTTTAAGACTAATTCATTTGGGAGAGAGGGGACTGGAAAAGGGAAGCTTTTGTATTACTGTGTTATGTTTGTGTGCAGGTCCACCCCTTGTCCTAATGTCAAGCATGGTGACGAGTGGAGTGACCCCACACAGTGTGAAAACGGAGACAGCTGCGTCTACTGTCATACACGCACAGAGCAGCAGTTTCATCCAGAGGTCTGTTATTATTACTCTTGATTGGAATACAGTGGAACCCCCCTTTTAAGACTCCCTCCTTTTTTAAGACCTTGCATTCTCAGACTTTCCGTTCATAACCTCTAAAATGACCCCCACTTCAAGATCCCCTCCTTTTTAAGACTCAATTTTCTCAGATTTGTGGAGGTCTTAAAAGGGGGGTTCCACTGTAACTCACAATTTTAGTGATTTACTGTGATTTACTACACATTAAACTAAGGGATTAGAATGAACTTTTCTGCTGGTTTAAACTCATTTTTGACTCACATGCGAAGCAAAAGTGAGTCTATGTACTCACCCGAGTCGTCCGTCCGGACGTCCGTCCGTCCGGAAAACTTTAACGTTGGATATTTCTTGGACACTATTCAGTCTATCAGTACCAAATTTGGCAAGATGGTGTATGATGACAAGGCCCCAAAAAACATACATAGCATCTTGACCTTGCTTCAAGGTCAAGGTCGCAGGGGCCATAAATGTTGCCTAAAAAACAGCTATTTTTCACATTTTTCACATTTTCTCTGAAGTTTTTGAGATTCAATACCTCACCTATATATGATATATAGGGCAAAGTAAGCCCCATCTTTTGATACCAGTTTGGTTTACCTTGCTTCAAGGTCAAGGTCACAGGAGCTCTTCAAGGTTGGATTGTATACATATTTTGAAGTGACCTTGACCCTGAACTATGGAAGATAACTGTTTCAAACTTAAAAATTATGTGGGGCACATGTTATGCTTTCATCATGAGACACATTTGGTCACATATGATCAAGGTCAAGGTCACTTTGACCCTTATGAAATGTGACCAAAATAAGGTAGTGAACCACTAAAAGTGACCATATCTCATGGTAGAAAGAGCCAATAAGCACCATTGTACTTCCTATGTCTTGAATTAACAGCTTTGTGTTGCATGACCTTGGATGACCTTGACCTTGGGTCACATGTATTTTGGTAGGAAAAATGTGTAAAGCATGTGAGTCGTATGGGCTTTGCCCTTCTTGTTTAAGGTGGTTTCCGTGATAACAGCCACAAACGCAATGCGATGCCATCCTTTGTCTGAGACACGCGCAGCACAGCCGTACAAGTGTTGAAAACTCGTTTTACTGCACGTGGTGCCGGTGTATCCTTTATAGCTTGTGCCCTTTACTTAGCGAAACCCTATCCCTCTGAGCTTAATAAACCAGCAGCACTTATTACATGACCCTGCACTCCTGTTGAGTGACCAAGTTGAAACAGCTGCATCTGTTAGTATTACCCCATCCGATTAGTGCACCAGCTTGATAAAAAAAATGCTATTTCTGGTAATATTGTAGCTTAATTGATTTTTGACAAGGAAAGCTGTGTTTTCAGGCCTGGATTTTTTTTATGAGGTTGTTTTGTATGTGCTTAAATACTGCTACAGTGTCATTTATGTGCTGCGAGTTTAAAAAAAAAGGTGTATGGCTGTTTTTGTGTGCAGATTTATAAATCAACAAAGTGCAATGACATGGTTCAAACTGGCACATGTCCAAGGGGAGCCTTTTGTGCATTTGCACATGTAGAACGTGAGTAAAACTATGTGTATAAGCATTTTTTTTAAAAAATTATAAATTTTTTTTTTATATAACACGCACACAGCGCCCTCAACGCTTGTGCTGTGAATATTTGTACTGTTTGACAAATTCACCAGTAATTTACATGTGTTTTTGTTTTTGTATTTTACTTTTTAGCTGTTTGATGAAAGAAACTGCACGTGTTGAGAGTCTTGTCTGTAAGCATGTAAAAGGCTTTTTGTCCAGGCTTTTTTGGTGGCTGTTTGGATACCTACATCATAAATGAATTACCGTATTTGACGGACTACAAGCCGCGACTTTTGTTTAAAAAAAATCGCATTGCGGCTTATAAAAAGATGCGGCTAAAACGTTACCTAAACTTGAATAGCATTCACCTAATGGAAGTCGCCGTGGATTTTCATTTCACTCGATTAGCGATTACTGGTACTTTATTAGCTCTCTACTTAGGACTCCCGCTTTTCTCTTTCTTTCGCGAATCTTCGTTTGTCAACAAGTCGTCGTGACAAGATAGCGTACAGAGAAACACCGAATGTGTCAGGATCTCGCGCGCGCGAGATTTCGGTTTTTTGTGTCTCGCGATAGTTGGAGGAGCGAGAGCCACCATGTGGTGTTTTCCTCTGCTCGAAATGTGCGCAAAATTCGTAAATCATCCAAAAAAAGCTTATTCCGGGCGAGACTACATGTGTGTGTTGGTTACAAATTGTGTGTGTGATATTTTTCTTCAAACTTTTTCACTTTTCTTCTTTGTTTTACTTGTTTATTCTCGGAGCCGATTTCGCCAAATACCGTACTTTCGTTTGCCTGGTTGTTTTGATTGATTGACACGATCTGATTATATTTTTTTCAACGGCGGCTAATATAGTGACGCGGCCTATACATGGCTCGTCCCAATTTTTTTTTAAAGTCGGGGGTGCGGCTTATAAAACGGTGCGTCTTGTAATCCGTCAAATACGGTAGATGTACTCATTGAAAGGCATCAGAGCGGCTGTATTCATACCTACATTATCAATATTTTGTGTGTGCTCATGAAATAACATTAGAGCGTCTGTTTTTATACCTACATTATGATTAATTTGGGTGTGCAGATGAAATGACCTCAGAGCGAGATGTTTTAGCAACAACAGAGAACTCTTTAGCAGCCTTCGTCACTAGTGCCCTACCTAACTCTGTCTTAACCGAGTCTGCTCACCTGCAGTCAGACACACATTCTGATAACAAGGTGAGTAATAGCATTAGTTTCATGGGATGCCCCACCTGCACCAAGCTTTGTTGTGTAGTGAAAACAGGTGGAAGTGTGCAGCTGTAATGAATATGTTAATGGGAAGACGTTATTGATCCACTGACATTGAAGATTAATATGTTGGAACAGTAGTGTTCAGTCAAAATGTTTTATACCAGTGGAAGAAGATTAATTGTCCAGTTTTCATTGTGGTTTATTATTTGCTTTGTGAAACATAAGAACCAATAGACAATGTTTCGGAAATAACTCAACATTTTCAGAGGTCTCATAAGAGTAAGCCCCTTTTACAGGGACAAGCTTTTCAAACAAGGCGGAGTGTGTGAGCTTCCGAACGGCTTTATCCTGCTATCGTCACGAAAGAAAAAGAGAGAATCATGTTAAGCAGCTTGCGTGCAGTATGCTACCCTTTTCTTTCGCAAATCAGCGTTCACAAGTTCATCGGAGTTCACGATTTGTTGCGGCAATGATCACTGGCCCGTAGTGATTGCTCCCTGACGGGCGCCGTGGCATGGTGGTAAGATGTCGGCCTCCTAATCGGGAGGTCGTGAGTTCGAATCCCAGTCGCTGTCGCCTGGTAGGTTAAGAGTGGAGATTTTTCCGATCTGCCAGGTCAACTTATGTGCAGACCTGCTAGTGACTTAACCCCCTTCGTGTGTACACGCAAGCACAAGGTCAAGTGCGCACGGAAAAGATCCTGTAATCCATGTCAGAGTTAGGTGGGTTATAGAAACACGAAAATACCCAGCATGCCTCCCCCGAAATCGGCGTATGCTGCCGGAATGGCGGGGTAAAATCGGTCATACACGTAAAAATCCACTTGTTCTAAAAACATGAGTGAACATGGGAGTTTAAGTCCATGAACAAAGAAGAAGAAGAAGATTGCTCACCAACGTGTTTTGATTTCAGTTCACATGGGTTTGGCTTGAGGTCATGTGAGTTTTGCGAACATTTCCAGTGATCAGCAAGCAATCAGGAGTTATTTTCAGAAAATGTCTATTTTCTGTTGCAGGGTGAAGGGGAGATTCATTCTTTTTTTATCTATTTTTGTTGTATTTTCAGGAACAGAATGGCAAAACACACCATGGAAAGCTACCAGATCCTATAGGAAAAGAACGCGCCAATAGTAGTAATAATGTAAGTGTGGGATTTACGCTTTTCATAGATCTTTGTCTGAATTACCTCAAAATGTGGTTTGATTACAGTAGATTGTGTCTGTGATAATGAGACAAGTGCACATAAAAAGGCATCTTGGAATGTGACAAATATGAGACAGGTAAAAAAAAATCTTCCGCTATGACATTGACAGTATCGGGCTTCAGTTGTTTAGTAACTTGTTACTATTTTGTTATGTGGCGCACGTTATATGTCAAAGCAGCACCGCCCTGATACGGCCCTTCGTGGTCGGCTGGGCGTTAAGCAAACAAAAACAAAACAAGCAAACTATTTTGTTAATGTGAAATGAAATCTTTACAACATTTAGAATAACAAATAACAAATGTCTAGCTTTGTGATTCATAGGTAAACTTTGTAAAGCAGACACTGTAGCTGAAAAATGTTGGTTTTCTCTCCACAGATGTCACTAGGCCTTGGTTCTATGGACGCCTACAACAAGGGTCGTTCTGGGAGTGTGTCCAGCAGCATCAGCTCTGACTTTGGCTCTGGCCATTCTTACCACAGAGCGCCTGGCTCAGAAAGAGAAGACTCCAATGTAAGTTGAAATTCAAGGACTCTTTAGACATTTAAAAAGTCAAGTTTCAGTGTTTAGGGGATCAGAACATAATTATGTTAGCTCCTTATTATTTAGCCATGGTGACAAAAAGCTTGCATGTAATGTATCTCTCTAGTGTCTTGGTATCAAGCTACGGACCTGGGAACCCATACGATTTTGTATGCATGATTTTCTAGAGTACTATCAGTACGGTCAGTGGGCAAAAAAATACTACGAGAACATTTCATAGACTACTTTTCTTCACAAGTGTATCCCGAAGCCGATCCAATATGTTGACATATGATTTAAGTTGTTTTGAGTAAACAATGAAAGAAGCATTAGTTTTAAATGTATTGGTAAACTTCATTAATAGTGCGACGGACGCGTGTGAAGCATGTTTGAATCACAGATGTTCAAATGCTGTGTGGAGTACGCTCATTTTTCTGAAAATACACCAAGTTTGCTTGAGAATTCTCCGAGTACAAAACAGGGGTTCCCAGGTCTGAAGCTAACAACTCATGAGGCATGCATGCTTTAAACAGACTTTTGGTAGGGTGGGGGTTGGAGGAAAGATGAGTTCACCAGGTCTTCTTTAATTCCTTAAAGTCCTTGTATGATTTTGGGTCTATAAAATTAAAAGTGTGTATTGAAGTTTTTAGTTAGATCACTTTTCAATTTGTCTTGCACCTTGTGAGTCATGGAAAGTCTTACCTGTATTCATGCCTATTGCAGGTGAAATTGAGACAACAACTTCAAGCAATAGAGAATGAACTCATGCTGGACAACGCAGAGAAAGCCAGGCGAAAGGAAGCGCTGATCCTGCAGCACACCATGGGAGCCGGGGGGTTGTTAGGTGTTGGATCTCGGCCGCTGTATTCTCCCGTCAGTCAGCATCCCCCTCAGGGCATGGGTCTTGGTGCGTCCAGCATGTCCCCGCATGCACCTGCTTTCTACCCTCCTGGGAACACTGTGGAGTCCGTTGTGGGTGAGTGTGTGTGTGCGCACTGTGGAGTTTTGTGGTACAGTGGAACCCCCCTTTTACCACCTCCCAAATGGGAGAAAGTCAGGTCTTAAAAGGGAGGGAGTCATAAAATGGGGGTACATTTACAGAAGAATGATCAGAAAATCTGAAATAATAAGGTAAAAGGGCGGAAGTCTTATATTGGGGGGTCTTAAAAGGGGGGTACTACTGTAGAATGTGTGAGCACCTGGATGCAACCACTTTCAGGATTTTCACTGTGGGACATTTTTGACTCACATGCGAAGCAAAAGTGAGTATGTACTCACCCGAGTCGTCCGTCCGTCCGGAAAACTTTAACGTTGGATATTTCTTGGACACTATTCAGTCTGTCAGTACCAAATTTGGCAAGATGGTGTATGATGACAAGGCCCCAAAAAACATACATAGCATCTTGACCTTGCTTCAAGGTCAAGGCCGCAGGGGCCATAAATGTTGCCTAAAAAACAGCTATTTTTCACATTTTTCCAATTTTCTCTGAAGTTTTTGAGATTCAATACCTCACCTATATATGATATATAGGGCAAAGTAAGCCCCATCTTTTGATACCAGTTTGGTTTACTTTGCTTCAAGGTCAAGGTCACAGGAGCTCTTCAAAGTTGGATTGTATACATATTTTGAAGTGACCTTGACCCTGAACTATGGAAGATAACTGTTTCAAACTTAAAAATTATGTGGGGCACATGTTATGCTTTCATCATGAGACACATTTGGTCACATATGATCAAGGTCAAGGTCACTTTGACCCTTATGAAATGTGACCAAAATAAGGTAGTGAACCACTAAAAGTGACCATATCTCATGGTAGAAAGAGCCAATAAGCACCATTGTACTTCCTATGTCTTGAATTAACAGCTTTGTGTTGCATGACCTTGGATGACCTTGACCTTGGGTCAAGGTCACATGTATTTTGGTAGGAAAAATGTGTAAAGCATGTGAGTCGTATGGGCTTTGCCCTTCTTGTTGTGTGTGGGGTTTTCTTGAGTCTGCTACACTTCATTTACATGTGAGGTGTTCTAGAAACAAAGAACAAAAGAATGTTAACATAGAGTTGAGTTTAAAAAGGAGATAGTTCTTTTAACATTGTTCAGAAGGGTGAATCAATCTCATTAGGCTGAGTTAGAACTAATCTCCTCTCACTGCAGAGGACATGTACAGAGTCTGCTAATTCTGCTTGAGTTCGGTTAGTGTGTTTCTGTGTGCTAGTGTAGTTGGACCACTTCAGTGACTGACAGGTAGCCTGACGGCAGTGGTAGCTCAGTGTGTTTCTGTGTGCTAGTGTAGTTGGACCATATCAGTGACTGAAAGGTAGCCTGACGGCAGTGGTAGCTCAGTGTGTTTCTGTGTGCTAGTGTAGTTGGACCACTTCAGTGACTGACAGGTAGCCTGACGGCAGTGGTAGCTCAGTGTGTTTCTGTGTGCTAGTGTAGTTGGACCACTTCAGTGACTGACAGGTAGCCTGACGGCAGTGGTAGCTCAGTGTGTTTCTTTGTGCTAGTGTAGTTGGACCATTTCAGTGACTGAAAGGTAACCTGACGGCAGTGGTAGCTCAGTGTGTTTCTGTGTGCTAGTGTAGTTGGACCACTTCAGTGACTGACGGGTAGCCTGACGGCAGTGGTAGCTCAGTGTGTTTCTGTGTGCTTGTGTAGTTGTGTTGAGTGACTAACCAGCGCTGTGACAGCATAGGTGTCTCTGTTGGCAGGTAAGGCCTTGGACGACCTGAACATGGAGGACTTCGACATCACCAGCATAGACCGTGAGCTGGACCGCGAGCGTGACAACGACACCAACTCTGTCAGCAGTTCCCTGTCTGCTGGGCTGTCCACCTCTGGTGCCTTTTCCACCTCAGGCCCCATCGGAATCCCTCCTGGAACGTTGCAGCAGCGGGGCAGTATCAGCAGTCTGTCCCAGTCCCCGCCCTCCCCCTTTGGTAGTCTGACCCACTCCAACCATATCCTTCAGCTGCACAGAGACGCTCCGCATGACCAGGTGAGTGGCTGCTGCTCATATTTTGTAGCTGCCTCTCTTTGTCTGTCTAATTGAGGGAGTTGCTGCTCATATTTTGTAGCTAGCTCTCTTTGTCCGTCTAATTGAGGGAGTTGCTGCTCATATTTTGTAGCTGCCTCTCTTTGTCCGTCTTATTGAGGGAGTTGCTGCTCATATTTTGTAGAGCTGTCTCTCTCTGTCTGTCTTATTGAGGGAGTTGCTGCTCATATTTTGTAGCTGCCTCTCCTTATCTGTCTAATTGAGGGAGTTGCTAACGATATTTTGTAGCTGCCTGCCTCTCTTTGCCCGTGTCCATTTGAAGGAGTTGAAGCTGCCTTTCCTGAATGTATGTGTCCTTTTCTGTCATCTTTTGCGTGTGTCTGGAAAAGATTCTTTCACGTTTGTGTCTGTCAGGGCATTTGGAACTTAAACAGTTTCTGTGCAACATTCTTGCTGAACTGAGTTTGTTGTACTTTAGCATCACGCACACTAATGCACACGCATCATTTAATTTTAAAACCGGAGAGGCAAGTAATGGTTTTGTACAAGCTCTTGCTGCATTTATGTTTATCTTACTTGCTGAAAGGTCGAAAAGAAATTCTTTGCGTCACAAGTGTAGCAGTAATGCATTGGGGAAAGTAGGCCTCTGAAACATTTTCTCCTTCTTTGCAGTCGTCATCACCTCTGCTAGGCCATTCAGTATTAGGCAAGTACCACGGTTACGGAGATAGCAACTTGATGTCGCCGCGCAGTGGAGGTCCACATTCACCTTCTCTCTTCCCACCATCAGGCCAGCAAGGTTTAGCGAACTCCAACGGAACGAGCAGTGAAGTGCAGAGACTACGGGATGAACTGAACTCAACAAAAAGCAAGATGGCCGAGTGGGAAGGAGTGTATAATCAAGCAAAATGTGTAAGTAGTTCTCCAGTCACTGCAAACTTTAGGTCTCTGTTAACAACGGAATGTCTCAATTGTTCTTGAGTGACTGCTAATTTGTTTAAGTCTCAATAAGTAACAAGGTGAAACTTTCTTCCGTTGTATTTGGTGACTTTTGCTTTATATGATGTAATAGTGTGAGCAAATGTACAGTTCCACCCAGAAACCTGGCATTCCCCGGGAGAAAAAAAGATGATGGATGTTTTGCTCTTTGCGTACATCACTCTAGAATTGTGCGCTCCGGGCTTGTGCCTAGGACTGTGTTGATCAGTTGAAAACAATGCAAAAAATATTGTGTGTAAGTTTATCAAAACCTGGAGTTAACTTAAAAGAGCTTGACTCTTGTGTGTCTTCCTTAGCCATACCTCAGGAAAAGTAGGAGTGCTGGGTGTGAGGAACGATGATCCATTTGAACTTTGATGAATTGACTATGCATTGCAGGCGTGTGAAGCTTGGCGCAAGGAAGCAGAGGAGTGCACAAAACGTGCCAAAGCAGCGGAGGAGGAGAAACAGCAGATCGTGAAGCAGAGGGATGAAGTTAGTATCAGACCTTGTTACTTTTCATATCATTTTTCAGCCCTGATTGCACCGATGATAGATTCAAGGCACAAAAAAAGAGCTGAAAGTTCAAACTTGTATCTGACTTCATCACAGTGGAAGTAAAGATGCCTAGTTCCATTCTATGGCTGCTTGTAGGTTAGAAATGCATGTAAGGTTTTGTACAAATTGTAGACGGTCATGTTGGGAATGTTAAGGTACTTTGTAGAATTTGACTGTACTGGTCTCCTCATTGCATTGCTGTTCTTTGGCTATGCTTTGGGCACTGTCCCGGCTTAAACTATAACCGATTTGGTGTCATTGCTTTTTCAGATTTTCTGTTCATAGCCTTGGTAAATTTACCTCCATTTGATGACTCCCTTCTTTTACGACCTGATTTTGTTCACATTTATGGATGCTTCTTATTCTTCTGCGTTCATGGGCTTAAACTCCCACGTACACTCGTGGTTTTTACGTGTATGACCGTTTTTACCCCGCCATTTAGGCAGCCATACGTTTATCTTGGGGGGTAATGGAGGTCTTGAAAGGCGATGCCCTGTAACATCTCCATTAACTATTTTGCTATGTTTGCAGGCCATGTCCCAAGCACAGCGGTTACGTCAGGATGGCAGCTTTAGCCCTTACCTGCGGTGTATCCCAGGCATGCAGGAGCTTGAGGCAATACCAGTGGAGGCCCTGCAGCAGCTGAGGCACCAGTTACAGATCGACCTTAACACTATAGACCAGGTTAGTGTCACATTCCATGTTTTTTACGTCAATTTTTGATCTTCCGTAAAATTAAAAAACCCAGCTGAAGGGGTTTTGTTAGTCAAAAGGAGCACTAAATAGTGGGTGTAAACCATTGCTTTGCTCTCTACTTGGTACTGGTGATTTGAGTAAAAATGGAGATTCAGAATCTCATGTCTGATTCTGCTGTGGGTATTTTCTCAATTGAAGATAACTTCAGCGGGATTGCCCTTGCACCCTACAGGGCTCTGGCATTTGCCCAGCACAGACAACACTTGAGAGTATCTGAGTAATGCACAGGGAATCGGCACAAAAAGGATCATTTGACCGATTAATCACATGGGTCAAGTCAGAGGGATAGTTGATCTGTTGCCATCTTGACTGTCGTGGCAAGAATAAGGTGTTTCAGTTGACCATTTCCCGGCTAGAGTGATGGCTTATTTCAAATATAAATGTGTTGATGTTTTACATGGTAACTTGATTCTTTTTCAAAACTTCTTACAAAGTCATCCACAACGCAATGCTTCAGGGCAAAGAAGAGTTAGCATGCATACCTTTTGTACTTTTGTGTTTACATGACTTGCTGTCTAAATTCACTTTTTTTTTCTCTGAATGCAGGTAATATACCGAAAACTTCAACAGCGCCAAGTCTCCTCCTAGGGAAGGGGGAACATAGGCACCATGGTTTGCTGTTGTGAGGTGGATGCTTGCTGATAAATGTGCTGTCAGGGACTTTCTGCTGACGGTGGTGAAGTGAAAGTTGTGCTCTGATGACTTTGAACATCTGTCAAATCAAATGTCAGGTGGTTGTTTCTTATCAGAACGGGCTGAGTGGGAAGACTGTACAATTACTATTGTCCTTGCAGCATATGTAAAGAAAGTTGAACAGTTTTCCTCGCCTGGATCAGGAAGGAGAATTTACGGTGTAGGGTTCCCAGTGTGACGTTTCTGTCTGATCATCAGTTTACACGTTTTGAGGAGATTTCTTGCTGCAGTTTGTGAAATTGTGTGCTGTGTCTTTTTCAGTTCAACTTCAGCAGGGAAAGTACAATTTTGCACTTGATTAGGAAAACGACTTCGGCGTTTTGGGGCCTTCTGTTTGAACTCACAATGAAAAAATGTTGTACATAACTTCCTAGGACATTCAAATGTAGTCCTTGTTTGAGTATGTGTTATGGAAAATACCAGCAGCTGTAAGGTGTACTGCCTGAATTTTCTGCAGATCAGAGTTCTGATGTTGTGAGGCAGAATGCCTGTAACCGCTAAGAACGACCATGAAGGGAGACTGCTTCTGCAGAGGGTGTGGTTCCGTTATTTTGTCACAAGGTTGGATATGGTGAAATCATTATTAGCAGCTACCTGTCCTGTGTGATTTGATTCTTTTTAAATTGATGTCATAGAGTACCTGTACTTCTTTATTACTTTTTTTTTTATCCTTTCAAGGAAAGATGTATAATAGAATGTTTTAGTGTCTGTCCGAGAAGCTTTCAGCTCGAGTTGAGTAATACAGTCTTAGTCTTTTGTATGCGACACTCATGCTCTCGCTCAGAAATGACAGTTGCAGTGATGGTTCCTTTTCCTGAAAGAGAAGATAATTGCTTCCCAACTGTAGTAATTCTGCGGAAGTCATGGAGTCATTAGAGCTTCTGATATGCCTAGAGATTGTATCCACCTTTTGCAGTATGTAATGCATATGCGGCACTACAGCTTTTTATAGTGTGTTTGTCCAAGTCTGTGTTTAATAGCTGCTTTGAGTGTGCTGTAGGATAAAGATTTTGTTTGATTGTATGTGGTAGAAAGTAAAAGAATTCAGTAACACTAACAGGGGAAGGTGTATTTTCAGTATGAAACAAACAGTCTCAAAAGATTCAAATACAGGATTCATCTGTGGCTGATTTGTATAGGGTAAGCTGTGTTTGGAAGGACACACCACAGGCTTGTTTTGCCCAGCTTTGTCTAAATTGATGAACTCCCATTACATTTCAGTCTTGAACATGCCTTTATCTGTAGGGAGTGGACTATTTCTGAAAAGGTATTCAGAGCATAGAAGTAACTTCTCACGCAGTGTTTCATTTAGACAATATGTATGTGGCATAGCATATGGAAAAATTGCACTTCAGATCAGCATACTTCTTGTTGTTTTGTTGTATTTGAAATTCCTTCATACAGTATTATGAATATGTGCATTACTTTCAACAAAAGTACAGCAAAACCTGACATGAGAGGACCCTTTGACAAGAGGACACCAAGGAGTAGATGTTTTTGACCCACACGTATTTTCTGCTCTCCCTGAATTTTGGAAAGAACCTGCCATGAAGGGACACTCAGTTGATACACTGCATGTGAACAATGACCCCTCTGATGAGAGAACATCTCATAATAAAGGACAGCAAAATGTCTCTTTGTTTCTCAGCTTTACCAAAATACATGTCATAAAGGACACCTGCAATGTAGGAACATTTTTGGCTGGTCCAAGGGGCGTCATCCCATCACATGTACCACTGGGTTTGTTTTTTTCTTCGTCTGTTTGGAACACTGTCGTGGGAAGCATTTCTGCACACTTTTCTGTCTTGTATTTTATAAACTGAATATCCTTCTTTCAAAATTATCTGAGGGAAAGACTTGCCAGGCTCTTGCTCAGTCGAATCCTGGCGTAGAAAGAACCAAGTTGCTGACCATGTTTGTGCTTGCTCGTGTTCAGAAGAGTCCACTGCTCTAAAGGCAGTACAACTACAATTCTAACTGCTTTGTTCATTTTCATGCCAACTTGAAGTACATAAATTGTTCAACGGAAATCTGGAGATGAATCAGAATGTGTGTTGAAGAGGCAGCTACTGAATTTTGAGTGGGTTTTAAAGCATTGGTGTCAGTTACAATGGTGTTTTCATGAAAGCTGCAAGGACGAGAGAAAAAAATCTGTTCAACGTTTGTTCAGAACAGTCAGTGTGTGTTTTCTTTTTTCTTCTCCAAACATCATGTGCTCTTACTTTGCAATAACTAACAAAGACCGTCATGGTGGCAGCTGTTTTGTCGCAACTTTGTGGATGAGTATTGCTGGATGATGATCGTTTAAGAGCTGTTTTGCTTGAATGCAGGGACCAGTTGATGCCATAGCTGTATGCATTTTGTAAAATTTTGTGACTTAAAAGAGTTTGATAATGAAAGGTTCTTTTGATGATTTTTTGGGATTTTGTTTTGTTTTTTGTGGCTGCCCTTTTGAAGTCTGTTTATCATCAGTTTGTATTGGACATGTGGTGGGTTTAACTTTCCTTTGAAGTGAGATTTCTCTGAACTTGAAATACATTAATCATAGGCTATACGATTCTTAATTTTCTGTTATCCTTAGGTATGAATTCAACTGCTTTTCTGTACAAACTGTAATTCACCTGTATTTCTAGTGTTTGTATTTCCACCCTCGTTTATTTTCAGGATACATACACAGACCTGTGCACATCTACGGTTTCTCCGTAATTTCTCCGATTTTTATATGCAGAATACGGTGCTACGGATTTTTAAATAAAAGTCCGAAATTCCGATGTTTTACTCCCCCAAAAAATGGTTGTACTTTTTTTCAGTTTTAAGATGTTTTGACCAATTAGTTGGCCGTTGCGCTAAAAAGACGTTTTCTGATTTTCCGATTCTGTTCTCAGCATTGAGTCTTTGTTCTTAGACTTAGTTCGTCCAGCGTCTGCGTGGCAACTCGTGATTGAAGTGAAACATGCAAAAGAAAAAAAGAGTGCGAGATTCAGATAGTGAAGAGGAGACACCAGCTCTGTCAGTCACCAAAGAAGAAGAAAACGGCACAACAGTGCTGGAAGTCCAGTTATTCTCAAGACAACCTGGAGATCGTAAAATCCAACAAAGGAGACCAATACACTTTTTGTAAGGCGTGCGAATCACACTTCAAAGACATTGTCAGAACAAATGTTGCAACAGTGTTGATGTTTCACCTTGGCTTGTTAATACCGTAAATAGTAATTCCCATTCTACTGCGTCATAGTGTTTCAGCTTGTGTGCTTTGTGAGCAGAATTATGTCTTGAACTGTCGTTACAGCTTACTACTGAAACATTGTAAAAACTACTGAAATTTGGTTTGTTTACTACTGATGAGCGTTTTGAGTGTGCACAGGTCTGCATACAGGTCTTTAATATCCATTTTTAGATCAGATATTTCTTGTGAACTATGTATGTCATATTTGATTTTCTAGGAATATGTTGCTTAAATGTTTTAAATTTGTGCTGCAATGGAAAGTTTGTACCACTGGGAAAGTGGGGTTGCCAAAGATGTTTTAAAGCTTTGAGCAACAGTTCAGTTTGTGAGTGTGTAAATCAAATGGCACATTATCATGCTTGTGCTATACAATATGGATTTATTTTCAATCTTGCCACTGGCTAGCTTGAAGAATTGTTGGAATAGATCTGGAAACCCCCCGCGGGTTAGGGTGAAGAATTTACCTGATGCTCCCCAGCATGTCGTAAGAGGCGACTTATGGATTCTGTTTCTCCTTTTATCCTTGTTAAGTGTTTCTTGTATAGAATATAGTCAATGTTTGTAAAGATTTTAGTCAAGCAGTATGTAAGAAATGTTAAGTCCTTTGTACTGGAAACTTGCATTCCCCCAGTAAGGTCATATATTGTACTACGTTGCAAGCCCCTGGAGCAATTTTTTGATTAGTGCTTTTGTGAACAAGAAACAATTAACAAGTGGCTCTATCCCATCTCCCCCCTTTCCCCGTCGCGATATAACCTTGAACAGTTGAAAACGACGTTAAACACCAAATAAATAAATAAATAAATAAATAGATCTGGAAGATTTATTTGGAGGTAATCACAATTACCCTTGAACACTCTTTACTGTGTGTACCTAATTTTACTTTTTCCTTCTGTTTTTCCCCCTTTGTCACTGTTTTTCCCCCTTTGTCACTGTTTTTCCTTTTTTCATTGTATTCTGTAAGATCTGTCTTTTTCGTTATGTGAAACTTGTCTAAAATTGTGTATTTCTTCAATCATGTTATTAAGTTTGTTGTATTTGAAAATAACATGGCTGTTTTGCTTTGAAGGGTTTTTGCATTTGATTTTGAGTTTTCTTGCATTTGATGACTGCCCTTCTTCAATGTTAATTAAGCTTGTTTTGTTTGGCTTCACTGCTGTTACTGCAGTTTTCTGCCTCTGTTTGTGTGCACATTTTGTTTTGTTTTAATTTCTCAAATAGCTGGCTGAATTAGTCATTAGTAATTTGTCTGTGATATTTGTCTTCTTGTCCTTTAGTTTATTAATGTAGTGATTGTCTTTGTTTTCTTGTTTATTTCTGCACATTTTTAAGTGCTATAGAGATTTAATTGTTGTATTTGAAAATCTGTCTAAACAGTTTTGAATCGGACATGGCTAGAACAAATTCTGGTTGTAAATACTTTATTTTGAGATTTATTTTTGTGTGTCTTTTTAATAACACAATTAACTATACAGTTGTATTTGAAGCATTAAATTGGCTTTATATGATAATATTGAAATTATGTTTACCAATTAGCCTCTGAAGATGTCTTTTTAATAATGGTACTGATAATATATGATTTTGTGAATTTTGCTTTTTCATTGCTGTTTCTGGGTTAGCTAGTACATGTATAATGATTTGACAGTTGATTTTGATGTGACATTGTAAAAATCTTCTCTCTTTTGTCTTGAAGAGAAGAATTCAATGCAGATCAAGTTTATGTGTTGAAAACGTTTTAGTTTGTACATAGAAACGGAAAGTGTTTTATTTGCTCTGTCTCTTTCTCTCTCGTTGGTTCTGTCTCTGTATGTCTGTCTTTGTCTCTCTCTCCCTCTCTCTCTCTCTCTTGTGAGAGTTTTAGTTT
Source organism: Littorina saxatilis (assembly GCF_037325665.1). Taxonomy (NCBI): domain Eukaryota; kingdom Metazoa; phylum Mollusca; class Gastropoda; order Littorinimorpha; family Littorinidae; genus Littorina; species Littorina saxatilis. The sequence continues at coordinate 35,361,799 of NC_090246.1, forward strand.
GGCATTTTGTAGATGGTTCACTCTTGAGCACTGTGTGAATTTTGTCAATTGCAATGGCTAAATTAAATGATAAGTGCCTTTTCTGTCACCATTTTAATGGAACTGAGTAACAGAACTCTGCAGAGATGTACGTTGTCTTTTTGTCTAAAGTGGAAGGATGTAGATGTCAGAATTGTAACGGGTATTGAAAAATAAATTTAATTCTCTGCATGGAGAGAAATGGTAGTGTCAGCCTTCCATCCAGCCCCCTCCCCCAACCCCCCCATCCTCCCCTTGAGTGTGACCTGAAATTTTCAAACTTTCACCAAAGCATTCACAGAATAATGTGAAGATTAGTATCCCATGTGTTTTTGAAATGCCCTTCATGCATTTTCACTGCTGCATTTCCCAAGGTTCCTTTGTAGTTCACAGTCCTTTTGTGAAAACACTTTGTATGATTTGTGAGGTGACTGCTGAATTAAATGGCAACAAACCGACACAGAAACAAAGGGAATTTTATTAATGTTCAAACTAATGATACAAGAAACAGGTTGCAATCTTGATCTTGTAAATAACATGGGGAAAATCGTTTTCACCTATGACTTAATTTTCATTGCAACATCAATCAATGCAAATTCAGGGTATGATTTTATTTTAATGCGGGTTACTATCTTTTTGTGTGTGAGTGTGAATCCCGCATAAGCCAGCATTGAGCTGAACTACAGAAAATACTTTGTCCAAAATATATTTTGATGTTCAGTGATCATATTTTAGAGGTGTAATCATTACCTTAACAACATTGCCGCTGAAACATCTGCCTTTAACGTTTAATTAGGTGTGGGGGTAAATAACAGGCACATGTTTTTCTCAGCTGTATTGACATGTTCATGAGAAAAGTAGCTGGATTAACTCTAAAGAATATAGAACCTTCATGTAGTCTTAAAGAAACTGTAAAAATGTAACACTAGGTATAACAACTATAGCCATGATAGTAGCAAGGATGAATCCTGACATTTGTGCACAACATATCTCTTGACACTTTCGCTAGTGTTGAGACATACAAATTTGAAATAACATGCAAGTGCACATTTTATGAAGACAGAAATATGAACGCCTTTGCAAGTTATCTTTGTTTCTCCAATTTCTTTCTGGCATTTTCTCAAAAGAGTGTGAACTTGTACAAAGTAGGAAATGTATGATCAGTGTAGATCAGATTTAGACAAGTCTTTGGTTGTTTTTGTACATTTTGGTTTATCTTTTGGTTGTTTTTTGTTTTTACTTCTTTTTATCAAATGTATGATTGGTTTCTAAAATGTGAGGTCTGTACATAGCCTTGCCTCTAATCAAAATATTAGAAATCAGTGGTTTGTTTATGTTTTGATTTTGTTTTGCCCTCTACCCCACTCTCAATTTCTCCAAAGTGTACAGTGTACCGGGAGTGAAGTGCAGTGTATTTTTGTGTTCCTTGTATTATCAGATTATAAAAGCAAAAACAACAGGTGATGCCTTTGTCTCTGACTGACAATAGGTTGTACAGCTAGGTAAACAAATTACAAATTGATATAACAATAAACCAGTCAAGAATAGCTTTTGCATTGACATTGTGCTTATTTCTTTTGTGAGAGAGAGATAATGTGTGTGTGTGTGCGCACGCTCTTGGGATCAAGGGTGAAACTCAACCAGAAAATGCAAGCAGTTGCACAGCATGTTATTACTTTGCAACACGAAACAGAGTCATAGCAATATATTCTGATCACGAGATTTGTACATAAACAAATACCAAACAAACAAATCAATCTCACAAGTGTTTTCGGAAGTTATACAACACAAAATGCTAGTGAATAAGACGGAAATGAGACATCGTTTTATGTATTGGCTCTGTAACATTACTGAGTCCTGTCAACCAAAACTCAACTTTCAAAGACCCACAATTAAAAAGACTTGGTTGCAAGAAAATAATTAGTTTAAGATTTTGCAATGATTGGCACTCAACTTCCCTTAGTTTGACTTGTATTTTTCTTGCTAAAAAATATGTCTGGTTCTTGAATATCAAGACCATATCAAACACAAAGGTTGTTTTTTTTACTCATGAGAATCAAAATCATACTATACTAATGTCACACTCTTTTTAACACAAGCACTAACCAGGAACCTTTGCCGAGGTGCACGAAAAAGTTACCAATCGGGTGGAGGTCAGCCGCGGTGTTGGGTTGGTTGAAATTGAGATTTGTTGTGATTTCAACGATTCAGACCCCGCGGTTTGTTCTCACCTGTTTGAGTTTTACCCACTTTTGCTTCGTGCACCCCAGCCCTGTACATGAGTACATTTGAGCAACGATTAGAAAACTTTAGTCGCAACTGTGCTCTGTACTCCCTTCTAAGTACAGCAGACTCAAGTCTTCATAGCAAATCGCAACTATGCTGTTTACTCCCTGGTATATCCCTTTTACCGCAGACAGAGCATTAACACGTTAGCGTTGATTCCAGAAGTGCTACAAATTCTTGTGTGCTTCTTAAAGGTGTATTCCTTCTCGTGCAATCATCACAGACCCGTTCAAGCATTTCACACAGCCGGATAATAAGACCACCCTTTAATTTAAATTACCAAAAGTCAACGGCCTGGCTATCTTCCAGTGCAAAGTGGGAATTTTTTTGGATACATTTTGTAAGTGACACGTTTGTCAATCTGCTAAATTTATTTAGCAAAAAGTGTCCACTATGCCCAGAGTGGAGCCAAGCTATTAATTTTTCGTATGTGTCTCAAGTGAATTACTACTCTTATTCCAAAAACCATGGGCAGATTAGTGGCTGTGAACATGATGTGTACGCGTGAAGAATACAGTGGAACCCCCCTTTTAAGACCACCCCCCACCCCCCATTTAAAACTGTCCATCTTTTAAGACCTTACTTTTTCAAATGTGACCCTCCACCACGGAATGAGTCGCATGTCACCTTTGCATGATTTTCATATTATTACATTTTCCTTAAAAGGTGGTCGTCTACATTTTTGCTTTTTTTTCAATAATCGTATGGTTAGATTTCGCTAAAAAGTTATATCAGATGATGAATGAACCATGGGGGAAAAAGTTATAGAAAAAAAAATATATGTAAAAAAAGATTTTATTTTTGGGTAGCGTGACTCGCGCTTCCAATATTTTGTTTTCTGTTTGCTGAGAACACGTGCTTTGCCTAAAAATACTGACCAATCAAATTCATGTCACTATGCTTATAGCCACGCCCAAACAAGTGCAGCAACAGTTTGACACTGGAGCGCTGTCCACGCTTTTTTTTAAACGCACGAAATGCAGGGGATTTGAGAGGAGTTTTGCGCTTGGCATTTTCCAAATAAGGATATCCTACTATGAGTACTACGCTGGAATACTACAATGAATTTTCAAACGGCTACACTGGCTTCGTCTTTTCTGATCGAAAGGGGGTGTATTGTTGATATTTGTAGATAATAGACTCTGCATTTTAATGGTCAAATGGCGATTTCAGTATAAAAATGTAGACAAGGACCTTTAAGAGCTTTTTATGCTCTGTCCAGTGGTGAAAACTGTTTGAGTTATAAGCCTGTGACTAAGGTGACCCTCACACTGTTACCAGACACTCCCCGGACTTGTATTAAGCCTAGCGCAGAACCGCGCGAGGTGACATGCGACTCATTTCCTGGTGGAGGGTCACAAATGTTCTCTATATAATTATAGTCTCTGTAAATTGACCTCCCCGATTTTCTCAGATTTGTGAAGGTCTTTAAATGGGGGTTCCACGGTGATACCTGTTACCTTGGAATTGCAAAATGCAAGAGTTCTGCTTCAGCGACATAACTTATGTCACCTACAGAGAGCTACTTGTGTGTTGCAGTTTCCAGCTTTTACTGGAACATTATATCTCACTGGGTGCGCTCAGTCTATGAAGTACAACGTTAGAATCTTGAGTACTTCTCTGCTCCTTTTGTTGCAGCCTTGGATGTTTCATTATTCAGTGTCCGGTACGTGTGTTCGTCTTAACAGTCTACAAAACTAACTACTGAAAAAGTCAACCTTTATATCTCAAAGACTCAGTTCACAACACTTCCTTGGACAAAATGTTTGCCACCCAACGGCAGTAATGTGCTAAATCAACCACTGATAAAGTAAACCTTCAAATCTCACAGCATTTCCTCGTTGAAAATCATTACCAGTCTCTTGCCACACACAGTAAGGTACAATACTAAACAAACTACTGATAAGACAATCTCAAATCTCAAAGACTCAGTTTACAACACTTCCTCTGGAAATCTCTCTTGTCCTCCTGGCTGCAGTAAGGTGTCCAAAAGGTTAAAGACACACTCCTTCCCGTGTCAACAGTTGCGCTCACCATCTCAAATCTGGCCAGAAGTTATTTTTTCAACAAAGGATGGGACCATCTTTGCAATAATTGGTCGCATACCTTCTTCTTCTTCTTCAGCGTTCGACGATGGCTGTGTCTAGATTCTTTGGCCCGTGATGTTGACGAAGTGGGCTGTGATCGCATACCAAAAATCAACAAATCGCGTAAGGCGAAATTACTACATTTAAGTCAAGCTGTGGAACTCACAAAAGTTATTTTTTCAACAAAGGATGGGACCATCTTTGCAATAATTGGTCGCATACCAAAAATCAACAAGTCACGTAAGGCGAAATTACTACATTTAAATCAAGCTGTGGAACTCACAGAATTTATTTTTTCAACAAAGGATGGGACCATCTTTGCAATAATTGGTCGCATACCAAAAATCATTTAGTCAAGCTGTGGGACTCACAGAATTTATTTTTTCAACAAAGGATGGGACCATCTTTGCAATAATTGGTCGCATACCAAAAATCAAAAACCTGTGTGCTCTCTGACACTGTTCACAGGGGGATTATTTTTAATGAATTAATTCTGTAAAAGCTACTATAGTGGCATTTAAAGAAATTGATTCATCAAGCATTCCAACTCACCACAGCAAGCAGTCAAGAGGTGGAGTTTTGATATGCGACCAAGTGGAGGGATGGTCTTATCCCATGTAAAAGCCTGGCCAGATCTGGGATGGTCAGCCGCATTGTTTACACTGGAAGGAGTGTGCCTTTAACGTTACAGGCACAGGCGCTTGTCACGGGGTGGATAGGGGTCTGGGGGTAATGGTTGTGTGCTCTCCTGTCTGATGCTACTACTACAGAGTTGCATAAGTAGGTAAGAGTAGAGCCCAACTCCCTACCCACACAGTGGCATGTGCATGTGGTTGCGCGGCCTTTTTCTGACGATAAAGGCAGTCCTTCATTGAGCCCGAAGTCGACTTCGCGAAGTCTGTTTACCAAAAACTCAGTGCTAAAGCTCCGTGCGGCCAGCTTCTCGAAGTATACTTCGCGTAGTTGACTTCGCCCAGTTAGGTGTTATGGTGTTGACGAGGTTGATAAATGCTGTACGCCCTCAGAGTAAAACCATGAAGGGGCATGCCTGCTCCCTCATGTCTCGATCCTACCCTACCCTCACTTTATGGTATTGACGAGGTTGCTAAATGTTGTACGCCCTCACAGTAAAACCATACACGGCATGCACGCTCCCTTTTGTCTCGATCCTACCCTCACTCATTTTATGGTGTTGACGAGGTAGGCGCTTACTTTGTAGGGAACGGTGTTGCCCAGGGACTCGGTCCAGAAGACCTCCTCGGGAATGCCTCGCCGTCTCTGGTTGTCGGGTTGCAGCAGCCTCCCCGTCGGGTTGCACAGCGTGCAGTCCTGGCCCGCGAACCAGAAGCCCGCCTGGTGACGCCTGGCGCAGTGGACGCCGATGTTGTTGTCGTTGTCGCGGTCCATGGTGCTGAAGTTGGCGCCGTTGGCCGGGGAGAGACAGTCCCCGAGGGAGCCTGGGACCACGTCCTTGCTGAAGGTGATGCGGTAGTTGTGGGCCTCGTCGTCCACGCCAATCTTGTCGTAGAACTGGAACAGGTTACTGTTGGATCGTAACCGCACTCTGAACCTGCAATCAGAGAGAGAAATTCAAGTTTTACGCCCTCCCGGCAAAGCCATTAGGGGCATGTTCCCGGGTTTTTACTTTAGGTGAGATACACAAGTTTATGCTTGTTTACTGGGTGGTATCAACCATCTGCACTCATGGCAGAATGACCGAGATCTGTTACGTGCCACTGTGGTTACAAGGGGGAGGGACATAGATACTCGTCTTTGAGTCTGCATATAAAGTTGACCCGTGTCTGTCCCAGCACGGATTCGAACCCGCGACCCTAGGTTCACAAGTTCAATGCTCTACCGCCTGAGCTAACCGGGCCCCCAACCTGCCATCAACATTTACGGTGGGTTATATAGATGATAATTAGTTTTAACGTCCTCTTGAACCATTTGGCCTATCTTGGGACAAGGGTTATATAGTCATCGATGCCCTGGCTGAATAGATCGTTTCAGTGGTGGGTGTGGGTTCCACGGTATACAGTGACTACAGAAGATTTTAGCTCAGTACCCACCTGAGCTCGTAGTCCTCGCTGTTCGTGAGGATGTGCAGCTTGTCCAAGCCGATCCAGTGGTCTCCGTCCACGTTGCCAAACCCCTGCTTGTAGTCCTTCCACATGCGGGTGAAATTGACGTCATTGTTGACGCGGTCCATGACGTAAGTGCGGGGCCTGTCCACCATACGACAATAAGCCAGAAAAGGTTCAGCGGACAGTTTGGGGAAAATCCAGTAGACACCGTTCTTCTTTATCTTTCCCTTGACTCTGCCGTCGTCACAGTCTGGATGAAATTTAAAAAAAATTGTTTACAACCTCGTACGAGCAACCCGTTTAGTGTGTGTGTGTGTGTGTGTGTGTGTGTGTGTGTGTGTGTGTGTGTGTGTGTGTGTGTGTGTGTGTGTGTGTGTGTGTGTGAGTGTGTATGTATATGTGTGCGAGTGTGTATGTATATGTGTGCGAGTGTGTGTGTTTCTATTTGCGTCTGTCTGTGTTCCGGTTCTCTTTCTCTCTCTCTCTCTCTCTCTCTCTCTCTCTCTCTCTCTCTCTCTCTCTCTCTCTCTCTCTCTCTTTCTCTCTCTCTCTCTCTCTCCACCCTCTCTCTCTCTTTTCTCTCTCTCTCCACCCTCTCTCTCTCTCTCTCTCGCTCTCTCTCTCTCTCAGTCTCTCTCAGTCTCTCTCTCTCTCTCTCTCTCTCTCTCTCTCTTTCATTCAGTCGTCATTTTTTCAGGGCTGACCAAAGCACGTAAAAACAGAGTTGGCCTGTGCTGGCTTATATCAGAACATGTTTTAGGTTAATATTCTGGATTTCGGAACGGTGGCAGTCTGTGTTTTTGGATTTCTAAAAATAATTCTTTTGCGACTAGAAACGCCGAGGGAGTTATGGCTTTCGTTGCCGGATTTTAAACATTGATGATGCGAAAATGTCAAAACTTCAAAGTGAAAGTGCTGCATGCAAGCCATATCTCACCTCTCATGAGGATGTCACAGTTCTCTCCAATGTATCCACGGGGACAGACACAGGTCCCCCCCGTCATCAGTATCCCCCCGTTACTACAGGCAGTTTTCTGAAACAACAGCCCAGGCGTAAAGGAATTATCATTCAGCTGCAACTGAGCAAAAAAAGTGGTTAACGTTGTGGGGAGGGGGGGGGGGGGGGGGGGCGGGGGGAGTAAACAAACTCATATCTCATGTGCAGAACTCATCCATGGGAAGCAATCAAACTCACAAAAATATAACCATTGTTGAAAACCAGCTATACTCGAGCATCAAATATAAAGATAAACTATCAATTATTAAAAACGCACGTCTCTCGAATCACCCGGCAACTAAATAACAATCCCAGTAGTTATTGAACGCATCGAGACATTATCATACTGCACATTCAATTGGGTGTTGTTGTTGTTTGGTTTTTTTTGGGGGGGTGGGGTGGGGTGGGGGGGGGGCGGTCGCTTGTATATTAATCATTACTCAGTACTTTCCCATGCAAAATTACCATCAAGCAAATCTTAATCATAACAATGGTCCACATAAAAAATAAAATACCGAACAATATTTCTTACCATATCATAATGTTGCATACCCGCAGACGGCACCATGTTGGAACACTTCGGATCAGAGGGTTCTGATCCGAAATAACAATGCTTCTTCTCAGGGTCAAACAAAAACGAGAGGCAGGTTAAGTTCGGCATACACATTGCAGCACACTCCACTTTGCTTCTCACCGTGCAATTGTCCCTGGTCAAATTGGCGGCCAGGACTTGATTCGGACACTGGCTTGCTTTTTGATAGAACACGATGCTCGGGCTCGACGTGACGCCATTGGGGCGTAACGCTAGTTGCAACGTCATCCACAGCGTCACGTTTTTGTGCAGAAATTGCGTCACGGAGGGTCCCGGTGAAACGTGTGTTGTAACCGTCATGGTGGCAAATCGTGAAACGTGTTATTGACTGCTACTCGTCCGTTTTATTTTGAAGTACGGAATAATTCACCTCGAGTCGTGGAACGTGTTATTGACTGCTACTCGTCCAATTTATTTTGAATGACGGAATAATTCAATGCGAACCGTGAAACGTGTTACTGACTGCTACTCGTCCATTTTATTTTGAATGATAAACTATTTCAGAATGTTTTTGAAAGGAGTATCGAAAGCGCCATGATTGAAAACCGCGAAACATGTAACTTGTTCATTTCGTTTTCAAATGACGATACACTTAAACTTAAAATTGTTACTTCCCTCCATTAGCTGAAACACACACTGTATTTCTTATTTCACAGGCAAGTGTTGATCACTCTCAGTCACGTCGTGGAAAGTTCAGATCAGTTTGATATAATTATAATTCTGCAAATACAGACACGCACTACACTCAGTTTATTTACTTGTCTTAAACGATCACTGTTTTTCTGTCCTGCTTGCGTAATATTGCTCCACTTCGAGTTCTCAGCAGATCTTGACAACGACACCTGGGTTAAGATGACGGATTTGCATTGAAAGGCGTTTAGAGCAGAGTAAATAATATCATGCTTGATAGTCAACCAAGTATGCACAGAGACATACGCACCAACATTGCTTGTCCGAATTTGTCTAGCATTGTTCACCTCTGCTTGGAAAGTCTGCAGTGACAGAAGTAAGCAAAAAACTTGGATTTTTACCACAAACTTGGATTTTCCAAATGGCTAGTCAGGAAAAAAGAAAAGAAATGAAAAAAGAAAAGTCCTCAAGTCGAATAAATTACGAGCTCCAGCTTCTTATCGGACTTCACCGCTATCAGCGGAGGGGTTTTAAACGTCAAACTGTTATTTCTTGCTACTGATTACTCTCAGTGTGAAATAAAGCCCGAGATTTTTTAAAGTAATGGTCACCGATAAGTTCTTCTCTCGCTCTGAAAATCGAATGTCAAATCACTACACACACACATACACACACACACACACACACACACACACACACGCACGCACGCACGCACACACACAGGCAGGCACGCACGCACGCACGCACGCAAGCACGCACGCACGCACGCATGCACGCACGCACGCACACACACATACACACACACACACACACACACACACACACACACACACACACACACGAATGTACATTTCATAAAAAGTTAGCATACCACTGACACACGAATAAGCGTAGGTTAACTCCTTTCAACAAATCATAGATTCTGGAGTTCATTTTTCTGACAGCGGATGATTCGGTATGGTGTTGAAGGAGTGTTTGTTGGTTTGTTTGTTTGGTTTGTTGGTTGGTTGATTGATTGATTGGCTTGATGTTTATCTGCGGAAAATAAATGCAAAAAAAAGAGTTTAATGTAAAAGAGTCTACAGATTACAATCTAATCCGAGGATTGCTTTCGGTGACGCATGATTTAAGGAATCGGCCCAAAACAACAGCACCTTCACTCAAGAGAAACCTTGGACCGATGTAGCCTTAAGTGGATCATAACGACAGGCAAGCGTTGTTCTCCAGATGCATTTCCATCCTGTAGGTTGTTCAAAAAGTGCAATATATGGTAATCTATGCTAACACGGGTTCTCCGCCCTTGCAACTCTCCACAAAAGAAAACAAGTGTTGGTTGATGGTGACGTGGAGATGGATGACATCGACATAAAGGCGTGAAATAATTGAACAGTTAATCGGTCCCTGCGCGCGCATTAAGGTTAATTAATCACTCGCGAAAGACGTTTTTTATTACCCAGAAAAAGGTCAGAATTGCACCGAATTCATCATAGGGTTATAGGGGACAGCGGGGCAGGTCAGGTTAAATCTATTAAGACAAAATTCAAAGCATTTGATATTCACACAGATTTCAGTAGTGGAAGCTGTGGGTGCAAACTGAAAATGAAAATATAAACAATAGATTTATCGGCATCGACGAGCTAGTTAAACACTTCGTAACTGATCCCAACCACTGCGAGAGGTGTAGCCTTTACAAACAGAAAAGAGTCACACTGTCAACCATTCGCTAGAGGCAGTTAGTGATTGATTTTGTTTTCAAACGTGACGCTTACGCATGGCCAAGCAGTTGTTTTCGGCACACTTCGACGCCTGTGTGCTTTAGAAAGAAGCATAGAAAAAAAATCACATAGATGGTGCCAAGTCAATTCGAACACGCGCTCAAGTGCCTTTTTAAGCGAATTGTGTTATAAACAAATTTTTCAAACAGTTGAAAAGTTCGTACAGTGGTAAGGTATCCTTGGTGGATGATGACATTATTCAGTTGCAGTAAAACTGAATAATGTCATCATCCGCCCCAACTGTCGGTTTTACTGCAGTAAAACTAAAAAGAAGATTGCTGCAGTAAAACGCGAACCCAGTTTTACTGCAGTAAAACTTAAATGAGTTTTACTGCAGTAAAAAGTTTTACTGCAGTAAAATCAGCTGCCCGGGCGGATGATGACAATATTAAGTTTTACTGCAGTAATAAACTGAATAATATCATCATCCGCCCAAGCAGCCGTTTTTACTGTATTCTTCATATAAGTTTTACTGCAGTAAAACGTTTTGCTTGTTGTACGATTGAAGTGCGTGTGTTCCCCCTCTTTTAGTCACAATGGTTTTACTGCAGTAAAACTCATTTAAGTTTTACTGCAGTAAAACCGAATCATGTCATCGTTCGCCGCCCAAGCAGACGTTTTTACTGCAGTAAAACTCATTTCAGTTTTACTGCAGTAAAACTGGCTTCGTGTTTTACTGCAGTAATCTTCATTTAAGTTTTACTGCAGTAAAACTGAATAATGTCATCATCCGCCAAGAATAGTAAGGCTACATGGGATGCGAGGCTCCTCCGACAAGAGGACACTTCCTGGTAAAGCCAAGGACACCTTCTGTTGTCCGTTTATCATGACTAAAAACAGACCCACCACGAGAGGCCACATGCAATGTATTAACACTTTTGGCTGGAATTGTTCTTAGAGTGTTCTTTTTTTTATCGCAGTTATTAGTATAAAAGACTGGTTAACACAGAGAGGTTTAGATAATGGATTGTATTTGAACAATAATTACTGAGGCATAATCCTCCTTGCGTGTTCTGCAATCCGACCAGCTCCGCTCTCCCCTACACCATTCGAACATGGATTAAAAAGAGTATATTACTGGGAATGAACGCACTCGACCCCGAAGGCCTCGTGAATGTAAACCAAGCTCATGAAATGCAGACCATTATTTTATTTCGATGTAGTTGTCTTGAGACACGGAGAAACGGCCCGACATTTGAACGCAAGCAGGAGATCGGTCTTTCCAGTACTGAATATCTGTACTAGCATCCACAATGTTTCCATTGTCTCTTAAAAACAGCTTTTACGACTTTTTTGTGTGCTTTCTTTGTAAGCTCAGGGGGATAAATGTTTAAAATTAGGCCAAACGATGTTGTGTTTAATCAAATAAACAAAAACACTATAAAAAAAAGTTTAAACCTAGGTAAACCACCAAAAAAAAGTATTTTTCTCTTTTAATTTTTTTTAATTCTGTTTGTTTATTTGTTGTTTTGTTTCCCAATCAGCGTCACATTGTGTCTGTGTGTGTGTTACGCGGGTGTGCTTTAAAGGGCGGGGTGATGAAAGCGGCAGTGGTACAATATCTGCATTGATCTTTTTTGTTAGTGAAAGAGGTAAAATGGCAAACATCAGTGAGCTCTTTCTTTCAATCGGCGTTGCCTATCTTCTGAGATGCGACCCGAACAGTTCAGTATCTTTTAATATATATTTTTTCATGGGGAAAAAGTCTGTTCTTTTGTTTTTTATTTGCTTGTGGTTGTGTTCCTTAAACATCAACTTTGTTCTGTCATATCTTTTTTTTTTAAAGAAACCGTCATTGACACAAGATGCTTAGTTTACACCTTCGTTGCTCGACCCCCCCCCCCCCCCCCCCCTCCCCCCCTCCCCCCCGCCCCCCCCCCCCCCCTTCCTCCCGGGACTCCCCGTTTTATTCCATCCACCCACCTTGTCTGGCTTGGGTATGAATCACAAATCACAGATATTATCACTTCCAGTGTTAGACATAATACTGAAGTTAAAACTATATTACTTACGTTTGAGGTTAACTCTTCTTTATTTGTTCAATGATGTTCTTATTACTTACTTACTTTCTCAATAGTTCCTATGCACACATACTATAATAATAATAATAATAATAATAAATGAGCATTTATACAGCGCAACATCATAACTTTACAATTATGCTCTTTGCGCTTGACACATTTAAAATTAAAACACAGTTATACAAGAACTCTCTCTCTCTCTCTCTCTCTCTCTCTCTCTCTCTCTCTCTCTCTCTCTCTCTCTCTGTCTCTCTCTCTCTCTCTGTGTATCTGTCTGTCTCGCTGTCTGTCTGTCTGTCTGTCTGTCTCTCTCTGTCTCTCTCTCTCTCTCTCTCTCTCTCTCTCTCTCTCTCTCTCTCTCTCTCTCTCTCTCTCTCTCTCTCTCTCTTACTCTTCTGTAAACATGCATTAACTTTTTTTTTGAGTGCCTGTTTAGCTCATGGAAGCTGAAAACTGAAGTATGAATTCATAACATGCAGAAAAAAGAAACAAGAAATGAGACACGCAAGATCACTGCCTTTTGGTTTCCTTGCTGTGTGTATGTGTGTGTGTGGGCGGGTGGGTGGTGTGTGTTGTGTGTATGTGTGTGTGTGTGTGTGTGTGTGTATTGGACATGGAAATACTATTCAAAGGGGCACTGTCCGAGGAGTGTGAAATGGCAGAAGATACTGAGACATATTTTGAGATTTGACACAAACCCTCGTGTCATCTGTTGAGATTAAGAACGGTGTTCCATGACTTTTGGAAGCAAATGATAAAACTGGTAAAAATAACAGCTCAAAATTAATGGTTGCCTGTAGAACTCTCTAATGTCAATGGCACACGCAAAAACAAGCGAAAAATATGTCATGCACACTCTCTGAAACCAACAGACGTCAAAATACCCGGCATGGTCATTTGACTTGCCTCATTATTTTGAAGTAGACTCACTAGTGTTTTGGACAACTGTAACGTCTTTATTAGTATACGCCCATATTAGCCATTTTTAAGTTACAAAACTGACCACAGCAACCTCCACTTGTGCAGTGCCTGTAAAAAAAAAAACAAGTCGCGTAAGGCGAAAATACAACATTTAGTGAAGCTGTCGAACTCACATAATGAAACTGAACGCACTGCATTTTGTTTTTACCAAGACCGTATACTCGTAGTTTCGTCAGACCACCGCTCGTGGCAAAGGCAGTGAATTTGACATGCCAGAATAGCGCGGTAGTGGTTGCACTCAGCAGGATAGCACGCTTTTCTGTATCTCTATTCTTTTTAACTTTCTGAGTTTGTTTTTAATCCAAACATATCATATCTATATGTTTTTGGAATCAGGAACCGACAGGGAATAAGATAATAATGTTTTTAAATCGATTTTCGGAAATTTCATTTTAAATTTAATCATAATTTTCATATTTTTAATTATCAGAGCTTGTTTTTAATTTGAATGAAATATATGTATATGTTTTTGGAATCAGAAAATGACGAAGAATAAGATTAAATTGTTTTTGGATCGTTTTATACAAAAATTAACATGTTTATTACAATTTTCTGATTTTTAATGACCAAACTCATTAATTAATTTTTAAGCCTCCAAGCTGAAATGCAATACCAAAGTCCGGCCTTCGTCGAAGAGTGCTTGGCCAAAATTTCAATCAATTTCATTGAAAAATGAGGGTGTGACAGTGCCGCCTCAACTTTTACAAAAAGCTGGATATGACGTCATCAAAGACATTTCATCGAAAAAATAAAAATAAAACGTCTGGGGATACCATGCATTCTCAGGAATTCTCATGTAAAGTTTCATGAAGATCGGTCCAGTAGTTTACTCTGAATCGCTCTACACACACACACACACACACACACACACACACACACACACACACACACACCACGACCCTCGTCTTGATTCCCCCCCCTCTATGTTTAAACATTTAGTCAAATCTTGACTAAATGTAAACAGAGGCTTTTTGGAGTCTGTCTATGCTATTTGTAAAACGGCTCTATCGTTTTACATAACAAACATAGTCTTGGCAAGCACCAGCCTTTTTCTCATACAATTCAAAGATTATTTGATCTAATTTTGAATCATTTACCTGACCATCATAATAAACAGATGACATTTTTCAATATTGCTATTTCATATGTTACGTGTATTTCCATTGGTCAATTGGGCAAAACTGAGCTCAGTGCAAAAGTGATATCGACGACATTTCCGTCGATATCAGTTTTGATATCGACGACCTCTTTATTGCTTCCTCACTTCAAAAACAAAAACACCTAAATTTAAAAACAAACAAATATATATGAAAATGTAATTATTCCAGAATTTAGTTGAGCAAGTGACTAAAGACTTTTTCATAGGAAAGACATTTTAAAATACTGAAAAGTACAAGAAAAGAGTGAACAAAAAGAAATAATAATCAGAGGGAGGGATATGGAACAGCCAAAACTGAGATAAATACTTTGGTATTAAATGTCTTTACAGTAAATACAAAATGTCCAGAGAATTAGCAATATATCTAACATTGACTGACTGTGTGATGATTATCTTCTGCTATTGGTCTGTTGAGACAGTGATATCAAAATCGAGACCGGAGGTCGAGATTTTGATATCACTGTCTCAACAGACCATAGCAGAAGATATCATCACACAGTCCGTCAATATTGGGTAATATCTTTCATCCAAGCAGCCAGAAGAATCAAGTTGGAAATGAACAAATGACGTCAAAGGAAACGGCAACAAAAAGACGACGCCGGAAAAAGTCTGTTCATTTCACAGCAAAGATAGTGACATCCCGCTGAACATTTTGATTCTCTCTGTACTTCATTACCGCAGGCACTCGTCACGAGCGGGGGAGGGGGAGGGGGGGGGGTGTCAAAGTTGGTGGGGCCTGACGCGCTCTCTGTGGGAAAGGTTGTACTCAATCACCCTAACCACGTGACATCCAAGACATAAGCCCCACCCACCTCGTGATTGCCAAAAGTAGGGTAGTGCACACCGCGGCAGTGCATTTTAAATGAATCATACGTTTTCATATTTTCCCCTCCGGACTGGCCGCGGCTCTTCATAATTCATACCTCTCCTTTTTGCGTTGGTGGCCCACCTGCAGCTTCTGTGGTGATTTGTTGACATGGTGTAGATTTTGTGTGTACGTCTGCAAATCGCTGCGGTACTTTTTTTTCCCAGAGAAGCACCGTTGCCTTTTACTTGTGTAGTCAATATCAACCAGGTCATTTCCCGTATAAGGTACGTTCAAATGTTTGTGTCACAGTGTGTGTGTGTGTGTGTGTGTGTGTGTGTGTGTGTGTGCGCCGTGCGCGCGCGCGCGTGTGGTGTGTGTGTGTGTGTGCGTACGTGCGTGCGTGCGTGTATGTGTGTGTGTGTGCCAGTAAACTGAGGTTTAATGGCAGCCTAAATATAAATCACCATGACCACAAACAGCCGGGTGTGATGATGTTCACACACGAAAACACCATGACGGGAGCAAAGCGGCAAGCATACACAGATACAGACACAGACAGACAGACTGACAGACATACAGACAGGTACACACACACCGTCACACACACTGCACACACACACACACACACACACACACACACACACCGTCTTCTCAAATGTCACTATGATATATGTCGGACAGTATTCTCATCATTCTTTTTATTGCCGCTAATCAGTCTGGTGAGCATGGCGGTATCAAAGGGTCGAAACACAACCGATGATAAAACGAAGCACCAACAGACTCATTCTATTTCATAGAGTCACTAATTACTGCTCCAGCAGGTCCATACTTATGGTGGTCACAGACAACAGGTTGTACATGATGATGTTCCAGACCAACTCCATTCTGATAATCATCGGTCCACGCTATCGCTCATGTCTCTCTGACAAGATGGACTAATTGCTACGCTAAGAAGCGGAGCTAAAAGCCGAAATCTATCAAAACAAGAATACAGAGTTATCTCCCATATGTTTTTCGCTATCATTTTGACAACTCTTCGACAAGCGCTCAGAACTGTACCCACGGAATACGCGCTATATAAGCTTCATATTGATTGATTGATTTTGTTTCTGATAAAAGACGTAGCCCTGACGAACTGACGTGATTGTAAAATGGCCGACTTCGATAGTGATCTCCTCCGTTCTGTTCTTCACAGTTATGATAAAGGTCAAAACAAGTCGAAATTTTGAGACTGCTGTGGGAAGGAGACCGTGATATTGTTGCATCACTCCCAACTGGTTACGAAAAAAGTATCTTCTGCTCCGTAGCCATTTTGTTATGATCACGTGACAAAGTTGATTATCACGTGACACTTTTGCCATATTTAGAGTTGTTTGCACAGTAAATACATCCGCGAAAGATAGCTCGCTTGAAACTGTCTTACATAACAATTCCTTTGTAATTTAGAAATTACACAACACAGGGCCGGACTACCGGGGGGTTATGGGGGTTGCGCAACCCCCCCCCCCCCTAGCCTAAACATGTACCTTACTTATTTAATTTTTTTTATTATTGCTTATTTTATGCCGTTTCATGCAAGGAGCGACCATTTTCCTATCTCAGAATATGACCTACCCATCAGCTTCAGGGGGCTTCGCCCCCTGACCCCCACAACGAGGGGGGGGGGGGGGGGTTCTAGGGTTTCCGGACCCCCCCCCCCCAGCCAAAAAATAAAAATATTGAATGAGGTATGCATTTCTTTATTTTACATTGAGTTTCAATTTTTGGGGTATTAATCAGTGACAAAATCTGCTGCCTGAAACTGGTAATGATCATCCTCAGAATGCACCAGATTGCACCATTTTTTCAAAATTTTCCGGGGGGGCATGCCCCCGGACCCCCCTAGCAAGCTCGGCGCTTCGCGCCGTCGGCTCGGCGCTTCGCGCCTTCACACCCATATCTTCACAATATACTTTTGAAAAAAAACACCCATAAAATGAACTGATCCGCCCCTGCCGCCAGGTGGGACATCCCCCTGGGCCACCACTGGCAACCCCCCCCCTCCTCTTCGCCTAGTCCGGCCCTGAACACCATGGAAAATCATTATCGACGATCGCGAATCTGCTTATATCAACAACACATTACGAAAAGCTCTAAATATGTAAAAAAAAAAAAATAAATAAATAAATAAATAAAGTAAAAAAAATCGACTTCCTCTCCAGAGAAGGAAAACAAAAAGGCATCCTGTCAGGGATAAATGAGACGCGAAGGGAAGTAACTCATTTTGACCTGAGTTCAGGATGGACCAACTCGTAAACCGCGGAAATGGCGTCTGGAAGATCAGGCGTCTGGCAGATCAACCCCTCGGAATAGGTTTTTTGATGATCTACAGACCCGACAAGCGTGAAGGCAATATTCTCCAAACTTCCTTTTCTTTTAGGGGCGGGGGAAAAGCGTAGTTTGCTTTGCATGCTTTGTTTGTTTATGTCTTTGTTTTTGTTTTTATAAATTTTATCTTATGCGTTTTTAGATTTATTCAAGTTTTGACTAAACGTTTTAACATAGAGGGGGAATCGAGATGAGGGTCTTGGTGTGTGTGTGTGTGTGTGTGTGTGTGTGAGTGTGTGTGTGTGTGTGTGTGTGTGTGTGTGTGTGTGTGTGTGTGTGTGTGAACAGCGATTCAGAGAAAACCGGACTTTGGTATAGTATTTCAGCTTAGAGGCTTAACAATTTATTAATGAGTTTGCTCATTAAAGTTGTCATTAAAATCGATTTTTCGCAACAGATTTAAAATTGATTGCGTTGTATTCCTCATCTTCCCCTGAATTTAAAAATATATAGATATGTCATGTTTACTCTAAAAAATATGCTCAGAATGAAAGGAAATAGGTTCAGTAAGTACTACGGACGCGTGCTTCGCGGAGGCGAGCGTGACCCGTCTCGGTCTTCGGTATGGTTAGCCGAGACTATCTGAATGTAGTCTCGGCGATGACTGGTTTGTGGTGTTGATCTTGACTAAATGTCTTTATATCGCTTCACGCGACTTGTTGGCTCACGTAAGTGTAGCCTATGCGATGATAAACTTTGTCTGTCTGTGCGTGTGTGTGTGTGTGTGTGTGTGTGTGATAGAAACTTTAACATTTCCGAGTCTATGGATTACGTCAGTCTCGGTCAAAAGTGTTCGACGTGTGTGATAGAAACTATTTGAAGACGTCACATTATGACGTAAGAGGGTTAGACGTCACGCAAAGGAATTACTGAAAGTCTCGGTCATTGTTATTGTGAGCGGGCCGAGACTACTTGGCAGATCCAGGGTCTCGCTTTCTTGCACAGTTTCACCTATGCTTACTGTGTGTGTGTGTGTGTGTGTGTGTGTGTGTGTGTGTGTGTGTGTGTGTGTGTGTGTGTGTGTGTGTGTGTGTGTGTGTGTGTGTGTGTGTGTGTGTGTGTGTGAGTGTGTGCTTGTGTGTGTGAGTGTGTGTGTGAGTGTGTGTGTGTGTGTATGTGTGACGGAGTGATTGAGTTTGTGTTACTGTTTGTCGATTTCTTACGTGAGCCTTGAAGGCTTCGCCTCTTGTTTTTATTTTGCAATGTCTTTGGGTTGGCTTGTTTGTTGTCTGTGCTCTAATCTGCTAGATTTGAAGAAGAAATAATAATATAAAACCCCATAGAAAGCGTACCTGTAGGCAAATAAGGTTGCAATTTGGTCAACACTTTTTGTTGTTTGAACTCAGACCTTGTTAAGCTCCGTTACCACAAGAAAAATTAATCCAGCATGACGCCCCCCCCCCCTCCCTTCCTATTCCCTTGCCGCTTTTGAAGGGCCAAAGACTCCGAACTAATAAGGCAGCAGGTACATCAAGATGGTCACAGAAGCCAAGTTGTCCACAGTGTTGTTCCAGTGCAGTTCGTCAACATCCCCATTGCGAACTCCAAGGGACGGGAAAGGCATCCGCCCAGTAGGGTTGCACGCGGCACAGCCGGCTGTTCCGTTGAACCACCACCCTCCCCCGAACTCGTTGGAGCAGTCGATGGTGTCGTCACCGTCGTTGTCCACGTCGCGGGTGCTGAAGGGGATGCCGACCAGGTCCGGGAAGATGCAATCGACCACAGGACCCCCGACGTTCTTGGAGGCTCCCGTGTACAGAGTGTAGTGGGAGCTCTCGTTGGTGATGATGGCGTGGTTATGGGTCATGTATATGGCGTCGCGGTCCGACTCGTTGCCCAGTTTCATGCTGAACCTGTACAGTGGTGAGCAAATGCGGTGATTGCAATATGAAGGCCATGGTCTGCTCTAAGATCAAAACGTGAAGCTCCTATTTGCCGGATTAACTAGTGTCCATTTAGGAACGCCGTGTCCATTTTTTTTTCAATAACGAACAGATACGACTGAAATCGTCAAAGACATTTATCCACAGTACGCAAAAAAGGATCTAGGGAGATAGTCTGAAAACATTCATGCGTAAAGTTTCATTAACATCTGATCAGTAGTTTTCTGTGGATTGCTCCACACACACACACACACACACACTCACCTACACACATACACACTGGCACACAAACACACACACACACACACACACACTGTTAGGAAACGCTACCGTTGCTGAGCTTTGGTTCAGTTTTGTGTGTTGCATGTAGTTGATTTATTTGTACTTTGTGGGAAAGTACCGATATTATATTTTGTAAACACAATATTTATGCTTGGACGAGAATGCAGGTGAACTTTCTAGTCCTGTCAAAACAAGTTGTTTACCATGCTGTTTTAGTCGTGAGTTCGTGGCGTTCGTTCGGATTAAGTGTGTCGGCGCTTTTGATGTACGTCAGAGAGAATGTCGCTAGTTTAGTCCATGCACGGCTCGTATAATGTAGTTGTATCGTGTTCGGTCTGGAATATTCTCGAGATTGAGTATTTACTATATATGCCAGCGCGATTTGAATGTTAAAAAAGCTTCTATTTGAGTTCTGCTACGTTGTGCAGTTGTATGTATTGAATGCTGAATAAATCCTCGAACTCAATTTGACGAGTTGTTTTCTGCTGCTGCGAAGACGGGCGACGTAGAATAAAAGAACACAACTATACGACATTTGAGAACTTGTGGCAATCTCAAGTGTCGTGTAACAATTGGGGGCCAAGCCAAGGATCTACGTTTAACGCCAAGGGTTTTCCAGCAACAAGGACCAGTGTCAAGACAGTCACAGGAGGTAGCCATCAATCGGGTGTATCCTGAGGGATCAGTATTGAGACTACGGAACCGTGGATTCGGTGTGACTGGTGAAGAGTTTGGTAATCGCCGCAGCTCGGTACGGTGAGCGACGCCGGAGTGTATCGGGATTACAGAGGTTAGCTGCCGTTTGGACGAGACGGACTTCGTCGCGGAGCTAGTGCATTAATACTACGAAATACGACTGAGGTACGTCGTGTACGTATCGTGAGCAGAGTGCGCCGTCACGTTAGACGAGGAGGGTGGCAGCCTGCGTCTACGAAGGTGAACAGCGACGAGAGAAGCATCGGAGGTGCAGTAGAGACTGTGTTCTTTTAGAAGACTACATTCGTCTACGTTCGTGGCTGTGAAATAATACAGACGAACGCACCGGAAAAGACCAGAATGGCTGAGTTCTGGGCAAAAGGAGTTGAACTGGGACTGAAAGGCAAGCAGCTGACGGAGTTCGTCGAGTCCCAGACACGACTGCAAGCGCAGCGTGAAGAAAGACAAGCGCAGCGTGAAGAAAGACAAGCGCAGCGTGAGCGTGAAGAAAGACAAGCGCAGCGTGAGCGAGAAGAAAAAGAAAGACAAGCGCAGCGTGAGCGTGAAGAAAGACAAGCGCAGCGTGAGCGTGAAGAAAGAGAAGCACAGCGTGAAGAAAGGCAAATGGAGCTGAAACGTGTAGAGCTCCAGATAGAAATGGAGACGAAGCGCTTAGAGCTTCAGACAGAAATGGTGCGTGTTCAAAATGAGCACGCGGCACCACGCCAAAGAGATAACCAGCAGCAAATGCTACACAGGGCACCGAAACTTCCAGCATTCGCTGACGGGAAGGACCAGATCGACTGCTACCTTGCAAGATTCGAGAGGTTCGCTGAGAGTGCTAGATGGCAGCGCGACGACTGGGCGATTCAACTCAGCGCACATTTGACTGGGGCAGCACTTGAGGTCTACACTAGACTCTCAAACGATGACGCCAGAGACTATGATGTACTGAAGGAAGCTCTGTTGCGTTGCTACAACTTCACTGAAAGGGGCTACCGTCAACGCTTCCGCGAATGCCAGCCATTGTCTGGAGAGACACCGAGCCAGTTTGTGGAGCGCCTGTCGTCATACCTGCAGAAGTGGGTGGAGTTATCAGGTGAAGAGCAGTCATACGAGAGTCTGCGGGACTTGATCGTGAAGGAGCAGTTCCTTAATGCCTGCCCGAAGGACCTGGCGACCCGCTTGGAAGAGCAAAAACTGCGGGGTTTGAAGGACATTACTGATGCTGCTGAGCGTTATCTCATTGCTCATGGAAGGACCCTGGGGACGTCAAAGTCATCGAAACCTTTCCAGAAGAGCGGGAACCAGGGAAACCAACCTGCCAAGGGACAAACTGAGTCCGCACCATCATCCAATGAAGGGCAGAACATAACGTGTTTCCATTGCAATGCCAAGGGTCACCGAGTCGCCAACTGTCCCCAAAAGAAAAATAACGGACATGTCAATGACAAAGCGCAAGAACATCGACGGAGATATTACGACAACAAGAGGCAAACGAGTGGCTCGAACCAACAAGTATGTGCGAGCAGCGTCATACTTCCAAGGGCTGCCGAGCAAGTGGATACACCATCGGACGTGGAAGAATGTATATCTGATGGCCAGCTTCTACTCGCCAATGGCAGGTCAATCTCTGTCGTCGCCAGCGCAGCTGTGTCAGTGTCGAACATGCCCGTGTCGAAGGGATTTGTTGAGAAGCAGGAAGTGACTGTTCTCAGAGATTCGGGCTGCAATGGAGTCATTGTCAAAGAGGATCTGGTGCCAACAGAGAAGTTCACTGGTGACTTCAAGTGGACGCTCATGGCTGACAGCAAATGCGTGAAGGCACCAGTGGTAAAAATCCAGATCGATACTCCATACTTCACCGGAGAAGTTGAGGCCGTCTGCCTGAAGAAGCCCTTGTACGATCTATTAATTGGGAACATTGGGGGTGCGAGACGTCCTGATGACCCTGATTTCGAATGGAGAATGGGCTCAGCTCAGCCTGCTGCTGAGGAGGAAGACCCACTGCCATTCGCGAATGAAGATATCAGCGAACTGTTACGAGATGACAGAGCAACTGTGCATCGCCGCGACCAGCCGCAGGTTGTAAGCGCTGTGACGACCAGAGCCCAGGCGAAGAAGGACAAAACAACTACGCCACTCAGGGTCACCAACAGTTCTGCAACTGCTGTCGTGGACAGGGATCGGCTGATTCAGCTACAGGAAGCTGATTTGACCTTGACAAAGTACAGGAGTCGTCCTGTCAAGGAGATGACTAAGGGCGAAGGCACTGTGCACTTTGAAGTAAAGGCCAAGATCCTGTACAGAGTGTTCCAGCACCCGAGAGTCAACGGTGGGAAGCCATTACGTCAAGTTCTGGTGCCTCAACCACTTAGGCGCCAGGTGATGGAGGTGGCCCACGACTCTATTATGGGAGGTCACCTGGGTGTCAAGAAGACATCGGACAGAATCCAGGCTGCGTTTTACTGGCCAGGACTGCATGCAGATGTGACTCGATTCTGCCGATCGTGCGATATTTGCCAGAAAACCATACCTCGAGGAAGGGTCCCGAAAGTGCCGTTGCAGAAGATGCCTTTGATCGACCGACCTTTCAAGAGGGTGGCCATTGACCTCATCGGCGAGATAAAACCGCCAAGTGAAGCGGGTCATCGTTGGGTACTGACCCTGGTAGACTATGCAACCAGGTACCCAGAAGCCGTGCCTCTGAAGAAAATTGACACCGAGACTGTTGCCGAGGCACTTGTGGACATTTTCAGCAGAATTGGGGTTCCTGAAGAGATCCTCACAGACCTGGGGACACAGTTTGTCTCTGAATGCATGGAAGAGGTCAACAGGCTGCTGAGCATTCGTCACTTGACTACGACACCCTATCACCCGATGTGCAATGGGCTGGTCGAAAAATTCAATGCGACGCTGAAGTCCACGCTGAAGAAACTATGCAGTGAGCAGCCAAGGCAGTGGCATCGCTACATCAATGCCTTGCTGTTTGCATACAGGGAGGTGCCACAAGAGTCCACTGGATTCTCCCCGTTCGAGCTGATGTACGGGCGGACCGTGAGAGGCCCGATGCAGATACTAAAGGAATTGTGGACGAAAGATGTGGACACACCTGAAGTGAAGAACAGTTACCAGTACGTGTTCGAGTTGCGAGAGAAACTGGAGGAGACTCTCGAGATTGCGAGAGAAAACTTGAGAAAGTCTCAGGATAGCGGAAAGCACTACTACGACCGCAAAGCCGTAAACAGGAAGTTTACACCAGGTAACAAAGTGCTGATACTGCTTCCCACTGATCACAACAAACTACTGATGCAGTGGAAAGGCCCATACGAGGTTGAGGCCGTGGTAGGGATCAACGACTACAAGGTGAATGTCGGCAAGAAGTCCAAGATCTACCACGCTAACCTCCTGAAACTGTATGTGGAGAGACCTCCGGAAGCAGTACAGGTCGCAGCAAGTGTGGAAGAACCAGCCGAACTAGACGAGTTCGACGGTGAGGAACTACTGGAGTTGGGAGACCTCCACAAGAAAGAGGGAGTGGATGACGTCAAGTTAGGACCTGACCTGACAGAAGACCAGCAGAAGGAGCTGCATGATTTTATGGGCGACTTCACCCATAGGTTCTCTGATGTTCCAGGCTCTACGTCCTTGGTCGAACATGAAGTCCACCTCACATCTGACGTTCCTGTTCGCTCAAAACCATACCCTATCCCGTTTCAGGCTCGGGAATCCTTGAAGAAGGACATCGACAACATGTTGAAGATGGGGGTCATCCGTGAGTCATCATCCCCTTACTCATCTCCCGTTGTTGTTGTCAAGAAGAAAGACGGTACAAACAGGGTATGCATTGACTTCAGGAAAGTCAATAAGATCACCGTGTTTGACCCTGAACCAATGCCGACGGCAACTGATCTATTCCGACAGTTAACCGGCAGTAAGATCTTCTCAAAGATCGATCTCAGCAAGGGATATTGGCAAATTCCTGTGCGCGAAGAGGACATACCAAAGACCGCCTTTGCAACTCCAGACGGAACGTATGAGTGCCTGCGGATGCCTTTTGGCATGGTGAACAGTGGTGCTACCCTGAAGAGGGGAATGCGAAAAATGCTCAAAGGAATGAAGAATGTTGTGTACTACTGGGATGATCTGCTAGTCCACACGGAGACCTTTGCGGAGCATCTGGAGACTTTGAGGGAACTGTTTTCCCGCCTGACAAAAGCCAATCTGACCGTGAGACCCAGCAAGTGCATTTTGGGGACCGACAACGTTGACTTCATAGGTCATTCACTGAAGGAAGGTCAAAAGGGGCTTTTGTTGGAAAACGTTACCAAGATCCTCAATGCGCCACGTCCTGAAACCAAGAAGCAGGTGCGATCCTTCCTTGGATTGGCTGGGTACTACAGAGAGTTCATTCCAAACTTCGCCGCCATAACGGCGCCTTTGTCGGACATGACCCGAAAAGGATGCCCCAACCGAATACTCTGGGGACCAGCTCAGGAGAAGGCATACCAGACCGTGCGCGACCTGATGTCACGAGACCCGGTGCTACGCCTTCCTGATACTGCCAAAGAGTTCATCTTGCGTACAGACGCATCGGACGAAGGGATCGGCGCCATGCTGATGCAAGAGCATGGAGGTAAACCGTTTCCGGTCAGCTATGCCAGCAAGAAGCTGTCAGGAGCCGAGAAGAACTACTCGACCATGGAGAAAGAGTGTTTAGCCATCGTGTGGGGAATCAAGAAATTTGAACTCTACCTCCAAGGGGTGAAATTCGTGCTTCAGACTGATCACAAACCCCTCACCTACCTGAACTCTGCGAAGTTTGTGAATAATCGTATCATGAGGTGGGTGATGTACTTGCAGAACTTTGATATGCGAGTGGAATCGATCAAAGGTTCAGACAATGTTGGAGCAGATTTTCTCAGCCGAGTATGTGAGTAAAACTGTGTTCATTCTCCAACAGACTAATGTACATACCTGGATTTCAATCTGTTATGTATACATAATATGTGTACAGGTAGCGTTTCAATGATTGAAAGAAATTAGGTAAATTTCTTCTGGTGTTGGGGGTAATGTTAGGAAACGCTACCGTTGCTGAGCTTTGGTTCAGTTTTGTGTGTTGCATGTAGTTGACTTATTTGTACTTTGTGGGAAAGTACCGATATTATATTTTGTAAACACAATATTTATGCTTGGACGAGAATGCAGGTGAACTTTCTAGTCCTGTCAAAACAAGTTGTTTACCATGCTGTTTTAGTCGTGAGTTCGTGGCGTTCGTTCGGATTAAGTGTGTCGGCGCTTTTGATGTACGTCAGAGAGAATGTCGCTAGTTTAGTCCATGCACGGCTCGTATAATGTAGTTGTATCGTGTTCGGTCTGGAATATTCTCGAGATTGAGTATTTACTATATATGCCAGCGCGATTTGAATGTTAAAAAAAGCTTCTATTTGAGTTCTGCTACGTTGTGCAGTTGTATGTATTGAATGCTGAATAAATCCTCGAACTCAATTTGACGAGTTGTTTTCTGTTGCTGCGAAGACGGGCGACGTAGAATAAAAGAACACAACTATACGACATTTGAGAACTTGTGGCAATCTCAAGTGTCGTGTAACACACACACAAACACACAGACAGACACACAGACCAGCGTGCACAGACACACACACACACACACACACACACACACACACACAAACACACACACACACACACACACACACAAACACACACACACCCCTTTGCCTCCGTCTCTCGACCCCCAGTCCCCACTGTGACAAAACATTTAATCAATACTGGCTTAAAGGCACAGTAAGCCTCTCGTAAACCATCACAGAAACTGTCAGGCTTTTACACACAGTACAAACACCCTTCCATTTGAACGCTCACCAAATGGGAACATCCTAGGTGCCCTCCGTAAAGAGCGAGCAATTTTCAAAGAATTTATTTTTGCGTGGTTTATCTTACCTCTGAGCCATCGTGAACCCGTGTGATCAAGTTTCCCTTTTTGGCTCACGTAAGTGTAGCCTATGCGATCGTAACTTTGTCTGTCTGTGCGTGCGTGCGTGCGTGCGTGCGTGCGTCTGTGCGTGTGTATGTCTGTGGTAGAAACTCTAACATTTGAAGACGTCACATTACATTGACGTCACATTATGACGTAAGAGGGTTAGACGTCACGCGAAGGAAGTACTGACAGTCTCGGTCATTATTATTTTGAGCGCGCCGAGACTAGTTGGCAGTCGTGTCCTTGTAAGTAGGCTACATGCAGACAGACAGATCTAGATCTAGTGTCTCGCTTTCTTGCACAGTTTCACCTATGCTCTTTCTGTGTGTGTGTGTGTGTGTGTGTGTGTGTGTGTGTGTGTGTGTGTGTGTGTGTGTGTGTGTATGTGTGACGGAGTGATTGAGTTTGTGTTACTGTTTGTCGATTTCTTACGTGAGCCTTGATGGCTTCGCCTCTTGTTCACAATGCAGTCGTCAGTTAGTAATTTGAATGGGACTCGCTGTGAGCTTATCTGCAATAGCACGTTATTAAGTACCTCTGACTATGCACGAAACAAACGGCTGTGTTTCACAAGAACTCCAGCGATGGTTTTTGACTGTTCAGAGGAACTGGCGATAGGTTAACCGTCGTCTGCTACGAGAACCACGACCTTGCGTGACCCTGCTTCCGGGCTTTTCTTTTTTCAAACTTTCAAAACTTCGAATTGTACTGATCTTGTCTTGATGAAAAAAGAATTATTTTATGATTTAAGAATGTTTGTGTAACAAGCTGTCAATTTATTATTTAGATTTTAAAAGTTAGGTCTAGCGCCAAAATGCACCACGGTCTGACACAATCTGCAAAATTAATTCTTTGAAAATTGCTCGCTCTTTACGTAGAGCACCTAGGATGTTCCCGTTTGGTGAGCGTTCAAATGGAAGGGTGTTTGTACTGTGTGTAAAAGCCTGACAGTATCTGTGATGGTTTACGGGAGGCTTACTGTGCCTTTAATGTAAAATGAAAATGAAAAGAGTGTAGCGTGAAGCGATATCAAAACATGGGGGTAAATTTACAAAAAGTCTGAGGAAACCTGGTATAAGTATTAAAACGAAGGGAATCTTAAATGGGGGGGGGGGGGGGAAGAGCATGGGGGGGGGAGTGTCTTAAAAATGGGGGTTGCTTTTACCTGAGTTTGTAGCGCTTGTTGTCAGTGAGGAGGTGCATGTAGTGTAGGCCCAGCCAGTGATCGCCCGTCGGGTTGCCAAAGCCGTCTCTGTACTGCTGCCAGTCTCTCTGGAAGTCCACATCTCCCACCTCGCGATTCATCAACACAGTTCGCACGTTGCTCAGCTTCGTGCAGAAAACCTGAAAAGCGTAAAGCACATACTTATAATTAGACGTATATATATATATATATGCCAACAGAAGCTACCATTCAGAGAATGGTTTGCTTCTTAGTTGGATACCATGGGTTGACAACTCTCGCCATCAGTACCACCTGACCACTGATGAGACACAATAGTGTCGAAACACGTGTCTGGTCTAGGTACAAATACAATGGTCCTCCTCAGGACTAGATTACCTTGCGATACGTCCCCCACAAAGGGACTTTGCTCTGTAAATCTCGGTCCCCCTTGAGGAGGGTCTGATGCTCCCAATAGGCTGTCTGTGAAGGGATACTTATTCCTCTCTCTTTCTCTGCTAAGAAATTTTAACAAATCTCGGAAGAAAGTGACTTTCAATTGTTTCTTTCACAATTTCTGATGTTTTATATATATATACACGACATAAGAAATACGAATGTTTTATAACCGTGTACAAAAGAACTTCACCCCACCCCAAATGTACCGCAACACGGTGGCCTAGTGGTAAGGCGTCCGCCCAGTGAGCAGGAGGTCGTGGGTTCGAACCCCGGCCGGGTCATACCTAAGACTTTAAAATTGGCAATCTAGTGGCTGCTCCGCCTGGCGTCTGGCATTATGGGGTTAGTGCTAGGACTGGTTGGTCCGGTGTCAGAATAATGTGACTGGGTGAGACATGAAGCCTGTGCTGCGACTTCTGTCTTGTGTGTGGCGCACGTTAAATGTCAAAGTAGCACCGCCCTGATATGGCCCTTCGTGGTCGGCTGGGCGTTAAGCAAACAAACAAACAAACCCCAAATGTGGTTGTTGTTGTTGTTGTTGTTGTTGTTGTTGTTGTTGTTGTTGTTGTTGTTGTTGTTGTTGCCTTGCCTTGCCTTGCCTTGCCTTGCCTTGCCTTGCTTTGCCTTGCTTTACATCTCCTTGCCTTGCCTTGCCTTGCCTCGCCTTGCCTTGCCTTGACTTGTCTTGTCTTTTTGTACCTTGCCTTGCCTTGTCTTGTAATTTATTTTCTTGTCTTTTCTTGTCTCTTGTCTTGTCTTGTCTTGTTTTTTCTTGTCTTGTCTTGTACAACATGGATTATGTCTTGTCTTTTCTTGTCTTGTATTGTCTTATCTTTTCTTGTCTTGTAATATCTTGTTTTGTCTTTGTCTATTCGTATTGAATAAAAACTTACCCGGAAAGGTCGTTCTGTGTTGTTTGGCCATATCCACATCACCACAGGGTCCTCGAAATAGTCGGTCCAGTCCGAGCAGTCTGGGCATACCCAAAACAGTTTTAATTCATAAAAGGTCTCTTGAAAGAATGCAGAGACAAACAGACTGACAGACAAACAGATAGACAGACACACAGACACAGACACACACACACACACACACACACACACACACCCATGTACACACGCTCTCTCTCCCTCCCTCTCTCTCTCTCGCTCTCTATTTGCTTTTCTGTTAATGTGAGTGAGTGTTCGCGTGCGTGTATGCATGCGAGTACGCTTGCTGTCTTTTTCTGTTTGTCTCTGTGTCTTTAATTGTCTTTTCGAATTTTCCATAAGGAATAACCACGGTTTTAAAGGCAGACACATCACCGCTCACCAGACACAAACCAAGATGGATCACATACGGCTTATACCTTCCATTCTTGTGTGGCACCCAGGTCCACCGTATGCAGTGGGACACCTGCACGTTTTGTCAGACTGCGGCTCCTTCCCATCAATACACTGAGGACCCTGCAAACAAGACATACCTATGCTAATGACAAACAGCACGTTTTTGTCTTGCGGGGGTGTGTGTGTGTGTGTGTGTGTGTGTGTGTGTGTGTGTGTGTGTGTGCATGCGTGCGTTCGTGCGTGCCTCCGTGCGTGTTTCTTGATCAATGCCTATCGCCCGCGCCGTTGACAATCTGAGGCAAGAAAAGGCAGATCGAAGGTAAGTGCTCGCACAAAATGTGCTAGAATGCGTGACTGCTTTTCGTATATTGGCAATTTTTAAGTGCCATTTGCAGAAACCTTCTTCCTATCAAAGACTTTCCGTGAAGTTTGGACTCTTGACTTACTTTTTTCCATTCTTTTGTTAAAACCCCCTGGAGTATGGGAAGATTTTACTTTGTTATGATGTTTCAAGCCCTACTGACACGTAGCAGTTCGAATAAGTTGTACACTATGTCTGCGGCGTATTGTGCCATGAGTTTTGCCTGTGGGGACTTTTTTTTATTTGGTTTTAATCTTGACTTCTAAGACAGCAAGTGTGAAAAAATAGGTGTACGGTGCCAACCCATGGTGGTGTACGCCTCCTGTTCCCTTTTCCGATCTGCAGGTGTATGGTGCTGTTCAGTTCTAAAGATGAATAAGTTCATACGGGACGATTTGCCCACGATGTGCCCGGTCGCACAGCCGATTTGATCGAAAGAGCGAGTTGCGATAGAGTTACGAGTCCCTCGCCCCTAATAGGGGTATTGGGGATAGTAGATTAACTATAACAAAAATAGTGATGAAGCCAGAGAAGAAATTACTACCAGGTCAATGTGGAAGCAACGATTTGAAATTCTCAATTTCCTCAGTTTCTTTCCTTTCATTTAATTTGTTTAACGAGTTTTCATCCTTCTTCTTCTTCTTCTTCTTCTTCTTCTTCTTCTTCTTCTTCTTCTGCGGCGTTCATGGGCTGAAACTCCTACGAACACTCGTGTGTTTTTGCACGAGTGAGTTTTTACGTGCATGACCGTTTTTACCCGTTTTTACCCCGCCATTTAGGCAGCCATACGTCGTTTTCGGGGGAAGTTTATCATCCAATTGCTCAGGAAACCTGGTTGCTTCCCTACCTCCGCATAGTGTTGAACTCCGCCATCCGTGTCGTCGATGAGGTGTTCGCAGTCATTGCGGCCCACCTTCTTGGATCCCAGGTAACATCTGCCCTTAGTCTCGTCATAATCAAATGACTTGCAGTCACGGTCCGACCCACACAGCATCCCACAGTACAGTGACGTAAAGGCGTTCAGCTCTTTGTACCTGAAATTTGGTTTAAACAATGTTCTTCAAAGAATTACAACTAAAAATGCTTCATACATTCAGTAGAATCAATGTAGCACAAGCTAAGCTGATAACCGTGCTGTGATTTGAGTACAGAACACGTACGTATTAGTTACAATTACGTTCATTATGGTATCGCGCGGTATTGTCGAGACAGGGGGGTGGGGGAGTGTTTATGATTTGACATACCTGCAGAAAATAGTCATCAAGGAAGGCACCTGGTCAAAATTGTAAGTGTTCAACACCAACGGGTAAACAGCCTCGAGGGACGTCGTCATATTCATTCACCCCTGCCATGACGAGGTACCACGCGATACCATACGGATTGCCCAGAGAAATCAAAAATGTTCTTCATGGTAGCATATCAAGAAAATATGTCCCTAGTTTGCCGCTGCTGTCATTGAGTACGTTAACTGTGAATCAGTTTTGTTATCATAATTTTGCATTGATTTTGCGATAAAATGTCAAAAAAAGATTTCACTCATGTACAATGAAACAGAGACAAGCTTAACAAAGAGTCAACGCGCGTTAACGGGATAAATGAAAAGATGTAAAGATGAATGCTAAAAATGTAAGTTATAGCAGGCACAAGATCTAAGAAACAAAGACGCGTAAGCCGGCGTAACACGAGAAAATTACTCCCACGAGATTTTTACTCCGGAGTAAACATTTCGTACGAAAAAGTTACTCCCTTTACGAAAAAAGCACTCCCCCATTGCACGAGAAAATTACTCCCCAAGACAGGTGAGTTCCGAGTAAACATTTCGTACACAAATGTTACTCCCCTGACGAATAGATAACGAATAAATTACTTCACCCCAACACGAGCAATTTAACCTCCCAAGCCAGGTGTAGGAAATGTTTACTCCCTTGTCCCCTGTTAGTCTTGGTGGTGGAAGGAGGGTAGCACGACATTCGTGTGCGCGAGATCACTTATTGGCATTATCCCTTCGCCCGCATCCCATTTTTGCGTACGATATTTTTACTGGAAGTAAAAAAAAAACGGGGAGTAAAAATTTCGTGGAGGGAGTAATTTTTTCGTGCCTTGGGGAGTTCGTTTCTCGTACGAAAAAGTGTACTCGGAGTAAGAATTTCGTACGAAATATTTACTCCGGAGTAAATTTTTCGTGGAGTAAAAATTTCGTGTTACACCGGCGCTCATAATACAAACAGCAACTTCTTCTTCGTTCATGGGCTGGAAATCTCACGGCTTTTACCTGCATGACCGTTTTTACCCCTCCATTTTTAGTGATTTAGGCAGTCATTTAGGCAGTCATACGCCGCTTTCGGGGGATGCATGCTTAGTATATTCGTGTTTCTTTAACCCGCCGAACTCAGACATAGATAACACGATCTTTTTTGTGCGCATGCACTTGGTCTTTATCTTGCGTGTGCACACGAAGGAGGATAAGGCACTAGCAGGTCCGTTTGCTCCACCCTTAACCTACCAGGCACGGCTGGGATTCGAACCCACAAACTTCCGCTTGGGAGACCGACGTTTTATTCACTCGGCCACTGCGCTTGTCGTCACTAAATAAATATGATAATAATAATAATATAACATAAAATAAAACAAATAAATTAGATTAAATTTTTGAGGTAAAAATACCAGTTTTTCTTTGAACGCTTCTCCCTCAGTCTAACACCCGGTGAAGAGACAGACGCTTCAGACCACAGGGCTAGATATCAAAGTACGAGTTGCTTTGCTACTGTTTATCAAATCAACTTGCACTTTGATTTTCAGACCTGTGGATATAGA
Organism: Littorina saxatilis; assembly: GCF_037325665.1. Taxonomy (NCBI): domain Eukaryota; kingdom Metazoa; phylum Mollusca; class Gastropoda; order Littorinimorpha; family Littorinidae; genus Littorina; species Littorina saxatilis. Next base: position 35,394,587 of record NC_090246.1, read on the forward strand.
GTAGATGCAACCGTAGACTGGAGGGGCTGTCGGTAGGGTACACCCACCATGTACCAAAACAGCTTCCCGTAATCAATTAAAGTATAAGTTACAACAATTGACACAAAGCTCTGATATGGTACAATGCACGTACTGTCTATGGTAAAATAAATAAAAAAATCATGTCTCAATTGAACATGGATTGCCCTTCTTTGAGTCATGTGACGTCAATGTCCGATTAACTCATTTTTAGGCGGCTTGCTGAGATTACAAAAGAGTGCATGCTTGAATGCGTTCAATCGTAACAAATATAATGACTGATACATAAATGTTTGTATTTTTGACCAAAATATACCATCACATTTTACGGCACAGACGTCTAGACAGTCATTGTTCACCTCGACCACTGGCGTGGACTCGGAGGAACACTGTTTCGACTGATCTGTGTAAAATGTCATATTTTGGTTTAAAATGCAAATAAATAATAAATTTGGTCGAGTATTATTTAGAGGTAATAACAACAGACACGAGCTCAAACACAGTCTAATGCACAAGGGTAAAATAAGTAAATAAAATAAGAACAGTGTGGTCCAGAGTTCGAACCAATATTTTCATACTGTCAAAAACATATTCATACCTGTGTTCTGACTTGAAAGCAATCGAGAGAAAAAAATGTTAAACAAAATTTGATCCAGTGTTCAACCTATTTCAACACACACACAAATACACAGTCATATAGGCCTACCTGTGTTCTGGTTTCAACACTTTGCCCAATCCACATACGCTAAAATGATAATACTCTTTCCCAAGCTTCGTCGCATAAGTCCCGACTAACAGAAACATTGCGATTGGGATAGCTTGGAAAAATACTCCTGCTAGAGCGAAAAGTATCATATTGCTTTTCCCTGGCTCTTGTCTGCCTAAAGTGAAAGTAATTTAAAAGGAGAGAAGACCTTTTATTGCATACGGCCGACAGTGACACCTAAATCCTAAATCCTTTCTTTACTCTGTGTATAGTATAAGCAAACATTACACGCCCGAATTGACTGCTGGAGCAAACTGAACTGGGAAATTATATCTTTTCACTGATCTGTTTCTGTTGAAACAATTGATCTCTACAAGATGAAGAAAAATGTCTTTGAACAATTAAAGTATTTTGTCTATTTTCACGGCAAAAGACGCTTTCACTTCCGTTCTTTCTGAGCATTTTCTCTCGGCGTGGGATATTAGTTTTTACGCTTCTTTGAAAGCATTGTTGTAATAATCACGCTTGACTTGGCTGAAGGGGTAAAGTTGTGATTCACTGAGGAGGTCTTTAAGTGGTGTGTGTGTGTGTAAGTGTGTGTGTGTGTGTGTGTGTGTGTGTGTGTGTGTGTGTGTGTGTGTGTGTGCATAACGGCTCATTCGTGATGCAGACTCGCGTAAACGCATACACTTTCATGCTGACATAATATACCAGCACATCCACCTCACACACACACACACACACTAATGAAAAGTTGGGGTCACTCTGAGTCTGTCCGGGTGCAAAAACCGTCCGGTGCCATTACTCATCAGCGCCGACCCCAACGAACGGATTTTCCTGGATGCTGTGAGTTCAAAATAAAACGCATCAACAGGAAGTGAAGCTACAAAAGAACTGTTGGAGAGAAAAATCCAATTCATGTCCAGTGTCTTGGACACGTCGATTTCTTTCTTAAGTGAAATTGTGTGTTTGATTAGCTGCTCAACCTTTTTGACGAAGACCTGAAACTAAAAAGGCTTTGTTTCTGGGAGGGCATGTGTGTGTTTGTGTGTGTGTGTGTGTGTGTGTTTGTGTGCGGTGGAGGGGCATGTGTGTGTGTGGGTGTGTGAGCCGTGTGTGGGAGTCTGTGTGGGTGTGTGAGTGTGTGTGGGTGTCGGTGCAATATCATTGTGTGTGTGTGCCGTGTGTGTGTGCGTGTGTACTGGGGGAGGGCGTGTGTGTGTGTGTGTGTGTGTCGGGGGAGGGTGTGTGTGTGTGTCGGGGGAGGGGTGTGTGTGTGTGTGCACTACGTTGGGGTGTGCACGTTAAAGATCCCACGATTGACAAAAGGCTCTTTCCTGGCAAAATGATTGTATAGGCATAGATAAAAATGTCCACCAAAATACCCGTGTGACTTGGAATAATAGGCCGTGAAAAGTAGGATATGCGCCGAAATGGCTGCGATCTGCTGGCCGCTGTGAATGCGTGATGTATTGTGTACAAAAATTCCATCTCACACGGCATAAATAAATCCCTGCGCCTTGAATATGTGCGCGATATAAACTGCATAAAATAAAAATAAAAAAATGAAAAAATAAATCCCTGCGCTTAGAACTGTACCCACGGAATACGCGCGATATAAGCCTCATATTGTTTGATTGATTGATTGTGTGTGTGTGTGTGTGTTTACTGGGGGAGGGCGCGCGCGTGTGTGTGTGTGTGTGTGTGTGTGTGTGTGTCGGGGGAGGGGTGTGTGTGTGTGTGTGTGTGTACTGGGGGAGGGCGCGTGTGTGTGTGTGTCAGTCAGTGTGTGTGTCGGGGGAGGGGCCCTGTGTGTGTGCACGGCGTGTGTGTGTGTGTGTGTGTGTGTGTGTTGTGTGTGTGTGTGTGTGTGTGTGTGTGTGTGTGCGTGTGCAGTGTATGTGCAGTGTGTGTGTGCAGTGTGTTTTGTCTGTATGTCTATACGTGTATGTAGGCCTACCTATATGCGTGTGAGTGAGTCAGTGCCTGCCCGGGGCGATGTTCTCAGTGTAAAAATCGTAACATTTTTCAACTAATTCACCCAGTCTTCAAGTTCAATCGCTGAGCCCCTTGACTTGATCCCCAGCTCTTTGATCAGTAAATGATCTTTAAAAGTATCCTTTGGTCTTTCTCCAAACGAGAAAGCGTGGCACGGAAGTGCGCATCAAGTTCCACCAATTTAACAACAAAGAACTGAACTCTGAGAAAAGGCAAGCTAAAAGATCAAAATGATTATATTAAACTAGTCACAGATAAAGCAAAGAACTTGCAGCAACATTTTCAGATACATTCCATTCTATCGGCAGTCATGAACGCCTCGACTCTGCATCTCCGATTTCTTCCTCTAATGTCTCTCTTACTATTCCCCCTGTTCCCACAAGTCGTACAAGCAGTAAGATCAGTAGACTATCGCATAAGCAAGAGCTGCGGCGAGAACAGCAAACTGCACCCAGTCCACATTATCAAAGCCTTCGGGGGTCGCAGTGACCTACACTGCGCCGTGCAGTGCGAGTTGCACGAGCACTGTACGTCTTTCGACTTTGACAGGGACTCCAAAGAATGCACGCTGGGCCTGCAGCCGTTCTATACTGACTGCAGCAACAGTATCGTCAACGGTACTAACTACACCACTGAGGAGATCAAGCACTTTGATGAGGTGACGCGTTATTGTTGTTGTTGTTGTTGTTGTTGTCTAAATTCCAATTTCCATGAAGATCGATCCAGTCGTTTTCTCACACACACACACAGACACACACACACACATATATATATATATATATATATACCATCACCCTCGTCTCGATTCCCAGTCTATGTGAAAACATTTAGTCAAAAACTTGACTAAATGTAAACAAGTCGCGTAAGGCGAAATTACTACATTTAGTCAAGCTGTGGAACTCACAGAATGAAACTGAACGTAGTCCGCCGCCAGTGCAAAAGGCAGTGAACGTGACGAGCCTGTTTGGCGCGGTAGCGATTGCGCTGTGCTTTACTGTACCTCTCTTCGTTTTAACATTATGAGCGTGTTTTTAATCCAAACATATCATATTTATATGTTTTTGGAATCAGGAACCGACAAGGAATAAGATGAAATAGTTTTTAAAACGATTTCGGAAATTTAATTTTGATCATCATTTTTATATTTTTAATTTTCAGAGCTTGTATATGTTTTTGGAATCAGAAAATGACGAAGAATAAGATTAAATTGTTTTTGGATCGTTTAATAAAAAAAATAATTTTAATTAGAAGTTTCCGATTTTTAATGACCAAACTCACTCATTAGTTTTTAAGCCACCAAGCTGAAATGCAATACCAAACCCCGGCCTTTGTCGAACTGCTTTGCCAAAATTTCAATCAATTTAATTGAAAAATGAGGGTGTGACAGTGCCGTCTCAACTTTTACAAAAAGCCGGATATGACGTCATCAAAGGTATTTATCGAAAAAAAGAAAAAAACGTCCGGGGATATCATACCCAGGAACTCTCATGTCAAATTTCATAAAGATCGGTCTAGTAGTTTAGTCTGAATCGCTCTACACACACACACAGACAGACAGACACACACACACACACACATACACCACGACCCTCGTCTCGATTTCCCCCTCTATGTTAAAACATATAGTCAAAATTTGACTAAATGTAAAAAGCAGCCCAAGAAGGCTTAGCAGATCAAAAAGTACCAGCACCACCATACAAAAAGCCGCCGTGACGACAGCTACGACAAACATAGTGAGCTCGTCAGTATAGTCTGGCTGAGGGTCAGACCTGGTGGACCTTTTTTTATTTAAACAAATCTCCAAGCGCAATATTTAATATACGAGTATATTGCGTAATGTAACAGGGTAACACAGTAATCTCCCTTGACAGCAGACACTGCAGAGTTGTCTGCCGGCGAAGAGCGCGGGCTATTTATAGTAGCTCGACGTTTTTTCTACGTTGCTGGCTAGACACTTGTCAATTGTATAGTTCTTTATCCTACATACGTGAGAGAGACACTCGTGAGATAATAATCGTTCAAATCACACGTGTGTATATCATGTAAATAAGGTCATGTCAAGCAAGTCTGGCAGGGACCTGTTTTTCCACTGCTTATGATACTTGAAAGTCACCGAGACAAACGTCATTTATAGAAGACTAGATGATTACCCGCTTCGCCGGGTACCGGCTTCGCCGGGAAGAAGTAGAGCCGAACCAGGCTGCGCCTGGGACCCGGCTTTGCACGAAGGAAAGGAGATAAACGCGCAAAACACTGGAGACCTTCTAAAAATAGTAACGTGCAGTGACCTTCTAAAAATAGTAACGTAGTAACGGGAATATGGATTGACGCCACACGGAGGAAGGGAGATAATCGCGGCTGAAAACACTGGAGAAGATAAGGAAGAGTTACTGGTAGTGGATCCCGACAAAAAACAAAAAAAATCGGTTCAGCGCGCACAGCGCTGCGCGCTGAGAGCACGTGTTGAAATATCTCATCGATGAGGTTGTGTCCGGGGTGTAGCTGAATACGGTGTCCAAATTTGAAAAAAGATCCACCGAGAACTTTTGCCGTGCATCGCGAACAGACAGACAGACAGACAGACAGACAGACACTAGTCGTATATATATATATAGAAGAAAAAATTGCGCTCGCTAATTGCCCTCGATGTATTTTTAGAACTAACACGTCACGCCACACTTTCAGAGTGACGTTTCTTTACTTTGACGTAATATATTGCACGAGGCTTTAGAAGAGATCGAGGTTCCAAAACAAGCGTCTTCAAGTTAGCTGCCTCGACTGCAGGACATTTTCAGTAAAATACACGTAAGTACAGTAGCCTATGTAGGATAAACAGAATACTACATGCTGTGTCGTACACGATTTACACTCGTTGCTTTTTCAAATAGTGAACAGCTCGCTTTCGCTCGCAGTTCAATATTTAAAACAAGTCGCGTAAGGTGAAATTACTACATTTAGTCAAGCTGTGGAACTCACAGAATGAAACTGAACGTAGTCCGGCCGCCGCTAGTGCAAAAGGCAGTGAAAGTGACGAGCCTGTTTGGCGCGGTAGCGGTTGCGCTGTGCTTCATAGCACGCTTTACTGTACCTCTCTTCGTTTTAACTTTATGAGCGTGTTTTTAATCCAAACATATCATATCTATATGTTTTTGGAATCAGGAACCGACAAGGAATAAGATGAAATAGTTTTTGAAACGATTTCGGAAATTTAATTTTGATCATAATTTTTATATTTTTAATTTTCAGAGCTTGTTTTTAATCCAAATATAACATATTTATATGTTTTTGGAATCAAAAAATGATGAAGAATAAGATGAACGTAATTTTGGATCGTTTTATCAAAAAAAAATTTTTTTACAATTTTCAGATTTTTAATGACCAAAGTCATTAATTAATTTTTAAGCCACCAAACTGAAATGCAATACCGAAGTCCGGCCTTCGTTGAAGATTGCTTGGCCAAATTTTCAATCAATTTGATTGAAAATTGAGGGTGTGACAGTGCCGCCTCAACTTTTACAAAAAGCCGGATATGACGTCATCAAAGACATTTATCCCAAAAAAAGAAAAAAACGTCCGGGGATATCATTCCCAGGAACTCTCATGTCAAATTTCATAAAGATCGGTCCAGTAGTTTTGTCTGAATCGCTCTACACACACACACACAGAGCCAGACAGACACACACACACACACACACACACACACATACACCACGACCCTCGTCTAATCTGGTACGACACAGCAAGCCATGTAGTATTCTCTATGTTTTTGACGGGGTCTGGCTGCTGCTGTCTCTGTATATGCTCTTGGGATTCTTTTCGTACCCATGGCAGATAATATTAGGCTATTAATTTAGCTCTAAAATCTCAAACCTGTTTCACTGGCTTTGCCTCCAAAGGTGATTGTTGGGCTTCGTGCACTCGGTTACAGTAAAGAAGAAATGTTGTTCAGGACGATTAGTATTATCTTCTGTTAAAAGGACTTATTTGAAACTGTCACACGCTCAAAGGACAGGACATGACCGAGGAATGCAGTGAAAAATAACTTGACAGGTGTGAAAAACGTGCTCCCGAGAAATGACTGACTAGAAAGGTACGTCATTGTGGTGCATCACTGAGGTTTCTGTGGGGTTGAAATTTACCTAGTTTTGATCGTCTCACTCAAATATTTACCAGGGCAGAGCAAACATGAATAAGAATAGCACTCTATTACCCCTTTAACACAAGATAGTACTAATTAATCGTCCTGAACAACTTTTGTTCTTCAGCACTATTCAAATGTTGTTTTTCTTCTTCTTCTTTTTTATATTTAGTCAAGTTTTGACTAAATATTTTAACGTAGAGGGGGGAATCGAGACAAGGGTCGTGGTGTATGTGTGTGTGTGTGTGTGTGTCTGTGTGTGTGTGTAGAGCGATTCAGACCAAACTACTGGACCGATCTTTATGAAATTTGACATGAGAGTTCCTGGGTATGAAATCCCCGAACGTTTTTTTCATTTTTTTGATAAATGTCTTTGATGACGTCATATCCGGCTTTTCGTGAAAGTTGAGGCGGCACTGTCACGCCCTCATTTTTCAACCAAATTGGTTGAAATTTTGGTCAAGTAATCTTCGACGAAGCCCGGGGTTCGGTATTGCATTTCAGCTTGGTGGCTTAAAAATTAATTAATGACTTTGGTCATTAAAAATCGGAAAATTGTAAAAAAAAATAACAATTTATAAAACGATCCAAATTTACGTTTATCTTATTCTCCATCATTTGCTGATTCCAAAAACATATAAATATGTTATATTCGGATTAAAAACAAGCTCTGAAAATTAAATATATAAAAATTATTATCAAAATTAAATTGTCCAAATCAATTTAAAAACACTTTCATCTTATTCCTTGTCGGTTCCTGATTCCAAAAACATATAGATATGATATGTATGGATTAAAAACACGCTCAGAAAGTTAAAACAAAGAGAGGTACAGAAAAGCGTGCTATCCTTCTTAGCGCAACTACTACCCCGCTCTTCTTGTCAATTTCACTGCCTTTGCCGTGAGCGGTGGACTGACGATGCTACGAGTATACGGTCTTGCTGAAAAATGGCAGCTACTTGACTAAATATTGTATTTTCGCCTTACGCGACTTGTTTAATGATAAAAAAAACGTCCATCGCTGGCCCCTCAGCCGGACTATACCACAGATTTTAGAGTACACAGCTCTGTGCACTCTACAGTCTCTGACTATGCTTAAATACAAGTACAAAGAAACCCAGCGTTTAAAACCCCGAGTTTTTAGAAAATCAGGTCTCAAAATTGAGTTAATAATTTATATACAGGCAATCTAAACAGAAAATCTGTAAAACAAGTGTTTTGAATTGGGGTAGGTCTTCATACGAGGAGTTTTACGAGAGGGTTACAGTGTATGCAGAGGTATGTGTGTTTTTTACATTTAGTCAAGTTATGACTAAATGTTTTAACATCGAGGGGGGAATCGAGACGAGGGTCGTGGTGTATGTGTATGTGTGTGTGTGTGTGTGTGTGTGTGCGTGCGTGTAGAGCGATTCAGACCAAACTACTGGACCGATCTTTATGAAATTTGACATGAAAGTTCCTGGGTATGATATCCCCATACGTTTTTTTCATTTTTTTGATAAATGTCTTTGATGACGTCATATCCGGCTTTTCGTGAAAGTTGAGGCGGCACTGTCACGCCCTCATTTTTCAACCAAATTGGTTGAAATTTTGGTCAAGTATTGTTCGACGAAGCCCGGACTTCGGTATTGCATTTCAGCGTGGTGGCTTAAAAATTAATTAATGACTTTGGTCATTAAAAATCTGAAAATTGTAAAAAAATATTTCTTTTATAAAACGATCCAAATTTACGTTCATCTTATTCTCCATCATTTGCTGATTCCAAAAACATATAAATATGTTATATTTGGATTAAAAACAAGCTCTGAAAATTAAATATATAAAAATTATTATCAAATTTAAATTGTCGAAATCAATTTAAAAACACTTTCATCTTATTCCTTGTCGGTTCCTGATTCCAAAAACATATAGATATGATATGTTTGGATTAAAAACACGCTCAGAAAGTTAAAACGAAGAGAGGTACAGAAAAGCGTGCTATCGTTCTCAGCGCAACTACTACCCCGCTCTTCTTGTCAATTTCACTGCCTTTGCCGTGAGCGGTGGACTGACGATGTTACGAGTATACGGTCTTGCTGTGTTTAATTGCGTTTAGTTTCATTCTGTGAGTTCGACAGCTACTTGACTAAATGTTGTATTTTCGCCTTACGCGACTTGTTTTCTTCTCACTTTTCTTTCCGAAGTCTCGTCGATTTCTTGTCGATATCGGCGTGCGATCGTTCTTGCAAGAATGTAAGGTGTGCCGCTGACTTTTTGACACAAGATCAATACTTTTGTCAAGTGTATTGCGTTTCGGTCTGTGCTCAGTTGTATGACCGTGTACGTGGATGCGTGCGTGCATGCGTGTGTGTCTGTTTGTCTTTCTGGCTGCGAATGTGTGTGTGGGTGGGTGTGCGTGCGTGCGCCAGTGCGTGCGGCGTGTGACTGTGTGTATGTGTGACGGTGTGTGTGTGTGTGTATGTATTAGCTTATGTGTGGATGCGTGCGTGCAGTGTATGCAGAGGTATGTGGGTTTTGTTTTTTCACTTTTCTTTCCAAAGTCTGGTCTGTCTGTTTGTCTGTCTGTCTGTCTCTGTCAATTGATTCTGTTCTCTGCTGTTTTTATATTTAGTCAAGTTTTGACTAAATATTTTAACATCGAGGGGGAATCGAAACGAGGGTCGTGGTGTATGTGCGTGTGTGCGTGTGTGTGTGTGTCTGTGTGTGTGTCTGTGTGTGTGTGTGTGTGTGTAGAGCGATTCAGACTAAACTACTGGACCGATCTTTATGAAATTTGACATGAGAGTTCCTGGGTATGAAATCCCCGAACGTTTTTTTCATTTTTTTGATAAATGTCTTTGATGACGTCATATCCGGCTTTTCGTGAAAGTTGAGGCGGCACTGTCACGCCCTCATTTTTCAACCAAATTGGTTGAAATTTTGGTCAAGTACTCTTCGACGAAGCCCGGGGTTCGGTATTGCATTTCAGCTTGGTGGCTTAAAAATTAATTAATGACTTTGGTCATTAAAAATCGGAAAATTGTAAAAAAAAATAAAAATTTATAAAACGATCCAAATTTACGTTTACCGTATTCTCCACCATTTGCTGATTCCAAAAACATATAAATATGTTATATTCGGATTAAAAACAAGCTCTGAAAATTAAATATATAAAAATTATTATCAAATTTTTTTTTTCGAAATCAATTTAAAAACACTTTCATCTTATTCCTTGTCGGTTCCTGATTCCAAAAATATATAGATATGATATGTTTGGATTAAAAACACGCTCAGAAAGTTAAAACGAAGAGAGGTACAGAAAAGCGTGCTATGCAGCATAGCGTAACCACTACCCCGCTCTTCTTGTCAATTTCACTGCCAATGCCGTGAGCGGTGGACCACGAGTATACGGTCTTGCTGCGTTGCATTGCGTTCAGTTTCATTCTGTGAGTTCGACAGCTACTTGACTAAATATTGTATTTTCGCCTTACGCGACTTGTTTCTTTCTTTTTTTCGTTCTGTCATTTATTTGTTTCTTTATTTATTCATTTTCCGCACATAGCTTCATAAGCACGACCTAGCAACAAAACATCTATCAAGTCAATAATATTTCTTCAAGAACGAAAAAAAGAAAGAAGAAGAGCTCTGTGTCATTGCAATTAGTCAGCCAAGTCTACATGCCGTATATAGTCAAATTGAAATTTTTCAGGTTTATCCACTGCCGGCCTGTCTGAACGGTGGTAAATCTCCCAATGGCGTCGCTTGTGATTGTCCGAACGGTGCTATTGGTGACCGCTGTGAGCGCTTCGTCTCAGGTTGTTCTTCTTTTTTTGTTGGCATTTTAACCTCTTTTGGGGGTTGAGGGGGATGATGTGTGTGGGTGGGTGTGGGTGGAGTTCATGCAGGTTTTTTATTAATTTATGGTAGGCTATTTATGTATTTTATGGGAGCGAGGCTTGGGCCGAAAGTTATTTTTTCGTAATAATATGCTGAGCTGTTTAATGCAACAATGAGTGACTGCGACATTATTCACTGGTTTCCTTGTGTTTTAGCTAACCACGCTGGGCTTCGCGTGATGAGTAGCCTATCTAAATGCTCCTCGTATCAAAACGCAGAGTGCTTTAAAAAGGTTCTTGTGGCAGTTATCCGGCGTCAGTGAAGGGGGGTTGAGGGGGGAATTGCCCCGGCAAGCAATCGTCCTACAAGGGCAGGGGCAGTTGTCCGGGGGGCAATTGTCCAGGGGGCGTGCCTCTGTGTGCGCGCTTGGGTGTGTATGTGTGTGTATATGTGTGTGTATGTGTGTGTGTGTGTGTGTGTCTGTGTCTGTGTGTGTTTCTGCTTCGTGTTTGGTCTGAGTTTTATTTAGGACTCGTGTATCTGGTTGACATGTATTTCTATTTTGCAGACTGCGAGGACTGGCAGAGTATAAATCCAACCGAATCGGGCCACAAAGTAAAATGGATCAAACCCCCTGCATCACCAACACCTTTCCAGGTACTTTTCCATTCACCAGGGGCGGACCCAGTGGGGTTTCCGGGGTTTCCGGAAACCCCACCCCCCTAGCCTAAAAAAAAAAAGAAAAAAAGTATAGACAAATAAATACATTTGAAAATATAGAAAAACTGAAGGCTCAGAGTGCACCAGATTGCTCCATTTTCCTTGATTGTTATCGAATTTTTTCGGGGGCATGCCCCCGGACCCCCCTGGGAGCTGGCCTTTGTCTTCTAATGACGGGTTTGGAAGGTAGTTGGGTCATTTGCTGGCTCAGGTTGCGCCAGATCGGTCACTGAATTTTCCTTTTTTTATTAATCCAAATTTGTCTCCTTAAATTTACTTTTTTGAAGGTGTATAAGGGGAAGGTTTCTTGGCTCAGATTGCGCCAGATTGCTCCATTTTCGCGCCCTCAACTAAACGCTTCGCGTCGTCGAATTGGAAACCCCCCCTTAACAAGAGGCGAAGCCATCAAGGCTCACGTAAGGAATCGACAAACAGTAACACAAACTCAATCACACACACACACACACACACACACACACACACACACACACACACACACACACACACACACACACACACACACACACACAGAAAGAGCATAGGTGAAACTGTGCAAGAAAGCGAGACACTAGATCTAGATCTGTCTGTCTGCATGTAGCCTACTTACAAGGACACGACTGCCAACTAGTCTCGGCGTGCTCAAAATAATAATGACCGAGACTGTCAATACTTCCTTCGCGTGACGTCTAACCCTCTTACGTCATAATGTGACGTCAATGTAATGTGACGTCTTCAAATGTTAGAGTTTCTACCACAGACATACACACGCACAGACGCACGCACGCACGCACGCACGCACAGACAGACAAAGTTACGATCGCATAGGCTACACTTACGTGAGCCAAAAATGATGTGATCCGCCCCTGTTCACCATACTTTACCATTCACCATACTTTTCAACTCACCGTTTATTTTGTTTGGAAGTGTACGATACCATTAACAGGTGGTGAGATAAAGGGAGTGTGGTGGGGTCTTTGTCAGTATGTGACAAAGTTCAGTGATGGTCTTATCCCGTGTAAAAGTTGCAGATCTGAGACGGTGAGCTGATCTGGTTACGCTAGCAGGGGTGTGCCTTTAAAGGTGGACACTCTTAAAAAAAGGTCCGGTGGTGAACAATGGGCAGTACACGATGGCAGTACGAGTGAAGGGTAATGGTCACGTGCTATATATAGATGTCAGTTTGGCATTACAGCTAATCTTTTGGTCATGATTTTGTGAAAAGACAGGCGATGTGGCACAATGTTCTGAGCTGTATTAAAGCCAGTATGACATTGCGACTAATCGTTTGGTCATTATTATGGAACAAGATAGGCAGAAGGTATAGGCGGCACTGTGGCACATTGTCCTGTTGCATATAGATGCCAGAATAGCGGCTGTACGACTAATGTAGTTGTCATGATTACGGGGAACAAGACAGGCGCTGTGTCTCAAGGTCTTGTGGTGGTCACTGAGAAGCCAGCAGTATCATCATCAACACCTAATGTCATGGGTATGGTTATGGGACAAGATATGGGCACTCAGACTCAACAGCTTGCAGTTTATAGAGCTGATTAATATCCCATGAGCTGCTTCTTGTCTCTGTATTATAATGTGGAAAATATGTATTGTATTTGCACATTAATTAAATGCATCAAAACTAGGTAATTAGGTCTCTGCATGGTTTTTATATTTAGTCAAGTTTTGACTAAATATTTTAACATCGAGGGGGAATCGAAACGAGGGTCGTGGTGTATGTGCGTGTGTGTGTGTGTGTGTGTGTCTGTGTGTGTGTGTGTGTGTGTAGAGCGATTCAGACTAAACTACTGGACCGATCTTTATGAAATTTGACATGAGAGTTCCTGGGTATGAAATCCCCGAACGTTTTTTTCATTTTTTTGATAAATGTCTTTGATGACGTCATATCCGGCTTTTCGTGAAAGTTGAGGCGGCACTGTCACGCCCTCATTTTTCAACCAAATTGGTTGAAATTTTGGTCAAGTAATCTTCAACGAAGCCCGGACTTCGGTATTGCATTTCAGCTTGGTGGCTTAAAAATTAATTAATGACTTTGGTCATTAAAAATCTGAAAATTGTAAAAAAAAAAAAAAAATTTATAAAACGATCCAAATGTACGTTTATCTTATTCTCCATCATTTGCTGATTCCAAAAACATATAAATATGTTATATTCGGATTAAAAACAAGCTCTGAAAATTAAATATATAAAAATTATTATCAAAATTAAATTGTCCAAATCAATATAAAAACACGTTCATCTTATTCCGTGTCGGTTCCTGATTCCCAAAACATATAGATATGATATGTTTGGATTAAAAACACGCTCAGAAAGTTAAAACAAAGAGAGGTACAGAAAAGCGTGCTATCCTTCTTAGCGCAACTACTACCCCGCTCTTCTTGTCAATTTCACTGCCTTTGCCATGAGCGGTGGACTGACGATGCTACGAGTATACGGTCTTGCTGAAAAATGGCATTGCGTTCAGTTTCATTCTGTGAGTTCGACAGCTACTTGACTAAATATTGTATTTTCGCCTTACGCGACTTGTTTTTTCTAGACTGGGGAAAGTCTTTTACTGTGTGCATGTTAACTGTGTCCTGTTGAAATTTAATATACATGTACATATACATCATTGTTTGATAATAAATTTTACCTGGAAATTCAAGTTCAGTAGTTCACTGCAGAAAACACTCGTGTAGGATTAAATCCATGTCTTGACAGTTTATAAGAATATGAATCAATCAATATGAGGCTTATATCGCGCGTATTCCGTGGGTACAGTTCTAAGCGCAGGGATTTTTTTAACATTTTTTTTAATGCAATTTATATCGCGCACATATTCAAGGCGCAGGGATTTATTTATGCCGTGTGAGATGGAATTTTTGTACACAATACATCACGCATTCACAGCGGCCAGCAGATCGCAGCCATTTCGGTGCATATCCTACTTTTCACGGCCTATTATTCCAAGTCACACGGGTATTTTGGTGGACATTTTTATCTATGCCTATACAATTTTGCCAGGAAAGACCCTTTTGTCAATCGTGGGATCTTTAACGTGCACACCCCAATGTAGTGTACACGAAGGGAGCTCGGTTTTTCGTCTCATCCGAAAGACTAACCGTCTTTAGCCTACATATTATTATGTAACCAACTGCCGCGACATGGATAATTATATATATAATGCCTACGAGGCCATCAGTGTGTAGACTGATGTAGCCCACACTAATATGGCATCGCTGAGATCATGGTTTTAACGGGTCGACCACGTGTTTCCTGTTTGTACAAGGTAAGCGGCAGGGCGCAACTCTTCCACAACGCTTGTAATTCTACAATACAATACAATACAATACAATAACTTTATTAATCTCTAAAAGAGAAATTGCATTGCTGAGCGTTTGTGTCCGTAATAATAACATACATAAAACATTCAAAATAAACATTTGTTCTTTGTCCTGAGAAAATATAGCACATTATTTCCGGAACTCTGTCACAAGGTCCTGTCAGTGCCAGCATGATGATATGTAATCTGTTACGGACTTCAGGTGTACTGCAGAATGGATAGCGACGGCACCCGTCTCTATGTGATGACAAGGACCACCGACACCACAACCTTCAACCGTGACTGGGCAGCCTACCGCGACGGCTTCGGCGACCTTGACGGCGACAACTGGCTTGGACTGGAGAAACTGCACGTGCTGACTGCTGGTGATCAACGTTACCGCTTGAGAGTGAAGGTCGACGTGCTGAATGACGACAACTACGAAACATACGGGGAATTTCGAGTCGGTGATGAGGTGAGGTGACACAGACTCATAAGTATGTCTAGTGGTGAGGTGATAGGGTTGAGGTTTTGTTAGGGTGTTGTGTGTACGTAAATGAGCGTGTGTGTGTGTGTGTGACTGAGTCGGTGTGTGTGTACGGCGGTGTGTGTCAGTGCGTGCGCATGCGTATGCGTGCATGCCACAAGTCAGTGTGTGTGTGTGTGTGCATATGGTGTGCGCTTGCGCATGTAGAATCTGCCTGCGCCTATACCGTGACAGGTCAGAGCATTTAAGAGAAAAATGTTAGCACCGACATTCTCGGAAGAAGAAAAAAAAAACTTTGTTCATCGCATGTCCTTGTCTTCCCCTCCCCAAATCAGTCCGAGAACTACAAGCTGTCTGTGAACCTCAACCAGAGTGACCCGTGCTTCGCCATCCGTAACGGTCTCCCCTTCACCACCACCGACCGGGACAACGACGAGGTGGCGGGCATCAATTGTGCACGCCGCTTTGGGGGAGGCTGGTGGTTTTTCACCAACAACACGTGCTCCTTGTACTGCAACCCGACTGGAGAGCTGGTGTTCAACACTGCGGGTGGCAACTACACTGGCGATCGCACACACGCTTTCTGGCAACACTGGGCACCTGTTGCCATCAGCATGTACTTGATGCACCCTGAGGTGTGATACGGCATCGCGGCATTGTGTACTGATGAAAGGGGCGTACAGTGGAACCCCCCTTTTAAGACCCCTCAATTTAAGACTCCCTCCCTTTTAAGACCTTGTTTTCTCAGACTTTCTGTTCATAACCTCTGTAATGTTACCCCCATTTTAAGACTCCCTCCTTTTTAAGACCTGATTTTCTCAGATTTCTGGAGGTCTTAAAAGGGGGGTTCCACTGTACTTGATGCACCCTGGGGATTGAAAGGAAAGGCAACAATCACCGCCTGTGCTGTTGACATGGTTGCATGTTAGCATGTTCCTTATGCACCCATGACTTTAAGTTTAGATAGGCGGAAAGGCAACAAGTGCTTGGAGCTATTTGTAGGACTTGCACTATGCAAAAGCTGTTATGTTATTATCTGTATTGTTATTAGATTTTGTGCTGACACGAGCGCATGTCCGTTGCCACCAGCATGCATTTCATGTCACAATGATCGATTTAAAATAACATGATTGCTTGCCATAGTGAGTTTGCTCATGCCTGAATTTTTGTCTAGCTTCCTGTAACTCAGTTGCAGCACTCAAGAAAGTATACATACATGCATGCACCCTGTTTGCTTGCATACAGTCGAGTATTGTCTCTGCCGCCAACATTCTACAATACAATGGCAAACTAACCTTTTCTGCTTGCATGCTCACATTTTCATGTAACTTTAAAAAAAAAAATTTTTTATTGCAGGTGCACGAGCACTATGATTTGACACTTTTTTGCCATTGGTATATGTGCCTGCACTTAATTTTAAGATTCCCTTTCATCTAACGTGGTTTGGTGTTCTCACAAGTGAAAGTGTATGGGTCTGATGTTTTGTGAGTAATTTATAATTCACTGGCACACTGATATCAACCCGATTCCTTCTTAAGCGTATAACCAGAAGCCGTTGGCTATTAATTTTTAAGTGTTGGTCACCAAGTATGTAGCAATGATCGTGATGTTCATAAATGTTGAGCCTCGTGTATGCATGAGTCTGCATTTTTAACATGTTTTTGAATTTCTTTGAACGGCAGAAAGTGGTTCAACCACAGGCCACTTTTTATATTTAGTCAAGTTTTGACTAAATATTTTAACATCGAGGGGGAATTCCAAAAACATATAAATATGTTATATTCGGATTAAAAACAAGCTCTGAAAATTAAATATATAAAAATTATTATCAAATTTTTTTTTTCGAAATCAATTTAAAAACACTTTCATCTTATTCCTTGTCGGTTCCTGATTCCAAAAATATATAGATATGATATGTTTGGATTAAAAACACGCTCAGAAAGTTAAAACAAAGAGAGGTACAGAAAAGCGTGCTATCCTTCTCAGCGCAACGAATACCCCGCTCTTCTTGTCAATTCCACGTGCACTGCCTTTGCCACGGGCGGTGGAGTGACGATGCTACGAGTATACGGTCTTGCTGCGTTGCGTTGCGTTCAGTTTCATTCTGTGAGTTCGACAGCTACTTGACTAAATATTGTATTTTCGCCTTACGCGACTTGTTTTTTCTTCAGTGTGTCCTAGATGTTAGAGTCTAAGAGAAACGTTGAACAGCAGGTGTCCTTCATTGTTAGTTGTCCTCTAATGTGAGGGACACCCAATTGCAACAGCTCTTGCGTCACTCCAAGCTGCCTCGGGAAGCAGTTTTCAGACATTTAAAACAGTGTTCCACATTACGTAAAATCAGAGGTATAATACCTCCTGATGCCAAAAATCATGTAAAACTAGTTGAATAAAAAGGAAAACAAATGTTTAAAAAAAATATATCAACGAGATAAAAGGATATAGGCTAGTACCTCATGATGCCAAAAATCATGTAAAACTAATGGAGTAAAAAGGAATAAAACAAACACCTTTTTATCCAGAAAGTATGAACACTGAGTATGTTTGCCTGTTATTGATTCCAGTCTCACTGGAAGGTCACTGTAAACCAAAATAATGCAAGTACAAACACTATATGTCCTTTCAGAAGCAATGAATAACTCAAAAAAACAAATGAACCAAGTCTTTTTTTCCTATAATACACGGCAGATTAGTTATTTGACTATACTGATAATTTAAAAAGTTATCAATATGAGGCTTATATCGCGCGTATTCCGTGGGTACAGTTCTAAGCGCAGGGATTTATTTATTTATTTTTATCTTTATTTTATGCAATTTATATTGCGCACATATTCAAGGCGCAGGGATTTATTTATGCCGTGTGAGATGGAATTTTTTTTACACAATACATCACGCAATACATCACGCATTCACATCGGCCAGCAGATCGCAGCCATTTTGGCCCATATCCTACTTTTCACAGCCTATTATTCCAAGTCACACGGGTATTTTGGTGGCCATGTCTATACAATTTTGCCAGGAAAGACCCTTTTGTCAATCGTGGGATCTTTAACGTAGATCCCAATGTAGTGTACACGAAGGGACCTCGGTTTTTCGTCTCATCCGAAAGACTAGCACTTGAACCCACCACCTAGGTTAGGAAAGGGGGGAGAAAATTGCTAACGCCCTGACCCAGGGTCGAACTCGCAACCTCTCGCTTCCGAGCGCAAGTGCGTTGCCACTCGGCCACCAGTTATCAACTATAAGAGTCAGTCGCTAATAGACGATTTCGGAAATAACTCCATCGGGTTTGTATGGGTTGTGAAAAAGTGATTGCCCTTGTTTGTCTCCGACAAATAAATGTCCACGTGCTCCTGTCCATGTGTTTCCAACATGCCCCTCGCTATTGATTGGCCCCTCCGATATTTGTCCGAGTAAAAGCAGGGATATTCACTCTTTCACAACCCATACAAACCCGAAGGAGTTATTTTTGGAATTCGTCTATTGTAAAGTTGGTACCCCTTGATCTTTTGGCAAGAAGTGTGAACTTCATGTTACCCCTTACTTTTCTTGTCAAGAGGTATACGATATCTCTGAATGGTACAAACATGTGGAACACAGTACAAGTTTGTGCCTTGTTTTTGCAATTGGCTGTTTTGAACTCTTCTTTCAAGACTATGAACGGAAGACTCCTTTATCAACTGCTTTATGTGCACCACACTCAAAATGATTTGGAATAAAAAATATAAAAATCTGAGCTGCAACTCTTCTCGTGGAATATATGTTTTTAAAAAAAAGGCACAGGGGAAGATGAGGGTGATCAGAAGAGGAAGAACGACAGAACGAAAGAATCTGTGACAGTGTGTGTGTGTGTGTGTGTGTGTGTGTGTGTGTGTGTGTGTGCATGAAGGCATCTGTGTGCGTGTGCTTACATGAACACATCTGTCTGCCTATCTGTGTTTGGGCTGTCTCTAAATAAAAAGCAAAGGAAAAGCTAATCACAAATTTTCAGTCAGATTCAAAGCTGTGTTAACATTTTGTCTGGCACAATTTTCCCTCAAGATGATATCAAATTCATTATAAACTAATAATTCTTCATTAAATAAGCCATGACTTCTCAAATTCATAGCTCACTCAAATTAACCTGAGAAAAGTGGACATTAACCCTATTAAAGTGTGTTGTCCAAAAATCAATCAAACAATACTTTTACAAGATACTACGTGTATTTTGCAAGAAAGAAAGACGGGATGAAGAAGATAAATGTGCATCTCTTTCACTTCGGTACATGTGGGACATTTTGTAAATTGTCACTTTTTCAACAAAAATGGACATTATTCCAGACAGGGGAAATAGCTATGGTAAGTTCAACTCCTTTTATATACACAAGGTAAAAACACTGGTGAAACCTTGGTTTGATTACCTGGGTACTTACAGCCCCCCCCCACTCCCCCCTCCCCCCAACCACAAAAAAAAAGTAATTCCGGTAAGAAAACTCTGTCAGCGAGTAGTGTGACAAACTTGACAGATTCAGAAGCTGAAACCCTATTGCTATCATTCTTTGTTAACACATTTTCTCAAACTCAAACAACAGTATGCTTTAAGAATGCAATAATACTGCAAAAGAGGCAATTTATTCTTTATGAAACACCTTGGTATCATACACAAATGTAAAATGTACTCAACAAGAACACACAAGTATCCTAGATTTCATAACTTACAGCCACACCACACCGTCTCAGAATGAAATCGCTGTCACATTCACAGACATAAATGCACATGGGTCGTTCTGCAGAGCTGGGTATCATTTTGTGTCATGCATTTTCAGTCCTATAAATGATTGTAATGTATTTTAAAAAGCAACTAGAAGGTATTCTGCTAACTTTTGTCATTATTACTTCAGTTAGATAATGATACAGACATGCAACAAAAACATGTATACATTTTTTGTTTTTAATTTCTGTATTTAATTTTTAAATCCATGTCACATCCTCTGGTTTCCACGTTACGGGAGTGATGTATTTTGAAATGCTTGTAATGGACTAATCGTAGACAATCAAAATGTGCAAGTATTTAAAAAAAAAATTCTGCAGCCAAAGGATAAAAATATTTGGAAACCGTTTTTATTAATCAAATCAATAATTTTATGGCTAAAATGTCTTAGTTACATAAAGAAATATCACTCACATAACATGGTTTGCACTGGTATCCAGGTCTGAAGAATAACCTACATACACTTGTGCTTACACTACCAAACAACATAAACACTTAAATGCACACACTGGTATGTCTTAGAATGTACCTCAAGCTGGGGTACAGTGATACCTGAGATCAAGGAAACGCTTGGGCCCAGCCAAATGTGTCCTTATATTACGGGTGGTCTGTCATGACAGGTACACTTCAGTAATGTAAGCTACAATGCAATAGAAAAAGGGACAACAGAAGTTGTCCTTTATTGGGAGGTGGTCTCTCATGGGAGGGGCCCCAACATCTCAGGTAGCACTGTATATATAGCAGCAAGATTATCATCTCCAAGTAGCATTGCTGTGCAATGCTTGGGCATAAAATCATACAGAATCACAGAGCACCAGGCCCACAAAATTTCATTCAACTTACTTGTTATCACCTCTTTTTTCACTGACACACAAAGCATAACCTCATGGACATAAAATAGGACTCACAGAGCTCTCTGCTGATAAAATTTCATCCTTGGCACAAAGGGTCAAAAATGCCAAAAATAAGGCCTTAAAAAAGATTATACGTTATTTGCGTGTTTGACCAAAATATGACATTTTACACAGATCGAGACAGTCACTGTTCTCCGAGACCGCGCTAGCGGTCGAGGTGAACAATGACTGTCGAGATCTGTGTAAAATGTCATATTTTGGTCAAACACGCAAATAACATTTATGTATCGATCGAATTCCTTTCAGGTACTATGACTTTGTTGTTGTTTTGACGATTGAACGAGCACACACACACACAAGCAATCAAACACATAAGCTTCATATTTGGGCGTTTCAGGTTGACCGAAACTTCAAAGGAACTACAAAACACACGTCATGTACTGACTTTGTTGTTGTTTTGACATTGAACAGCACACACACATGCAATCAAACACATGACGTGTGTTTTGTAGTTCCTTTAAAGTTTCGGTCAACCTGAAACGCCCAATTATAAAGTTTTGTGGGCCTCTGACGTCACATGACTCAAAGAAGGGAAATCCAATCTCCAATCGATACATAAGCCCTTATTTTCAAAATAAGGCCTTATTTTTGAACATAGTAAGCCCTTATTTTCAAAATAAGGCCTCAAATCTCTATAGTCATAAAAAAATGAGGGCGTAAAGAAATAAGGCCTTATTTATTTTAAGACCTTAATAAAATAAGGCCTTATTTTTGATAAGGCCTCAGGAAAATAAGCCCTTAAAAGAACAAGCCCTTAAAAAAATAAGGCCTTACAAAATTAAGGCCTTATTTTTTCTGCGCATCACTATTGATCACCCTAATAGCAACACACAATAACTTAATGACACATAAAGACGACAACACACACACACACATACGCACGCGCACACTCACGAACGCACATATGCGCGTGAGCACGAAAAAAGAGATAATAAATGGAACATTATAACACTGGTTGAAATCGGTTGTCGCACCTGGACTCTCCTGTACACCTGTACCTACCCTAACACATTTGCAAACACACACACACACACACACACATACACGTACTCACACACACAAACATAGACACAAAGATACATAAAGACATTACAACACACAAACACACACACGCACGCAAATACACACACACACACTCTCTCCCTCTTTCTCTCTCTGTCCGTCAGTTCGTCAGTTCGTTTGTCAGTCCGTATGTCTGTCTGTCAGTCCGTCTGTGTCTCTCCTCTCTCTCTTTCTAACGCCGCTCTCTCTGTGTACCAGCATACAACTGAGAGGCGCAAAAAAATAAGGCCTTAAAAAAATAAGGCCTTCTTTTTGTAAGGCCTTATTTTTGTAAGGCCTTATTTCCAATATGACCTCACAAAAATAAGGCCTTATTTCTGGTAAGGCCTTATTCTGAAATAAGGCCTTAAAAAAATAAGCCCATAAAAAAATAAGCCCATAAAAAAATAAGCCCTTATTTTAGAAATAAGGCCTTATTTCTTGAAAATAAGCCCTTATTTCCTGAAATAAGGCCTTATTCATTTAAGGCCTTATTTTTGGGATTTTTGACCCTTTGTGCCAAGGATACAATTTCATTCAGCTTTCTTGTGAGCCTCTCTTTTTTCACAGACACATAAAGTATATCTGCAATGGACAAAGACGGCTTAACCCTTATCTACAGACATACTATTCATTTTTCAAGAGAAACACTTCCTTTCAATGCCTTGCCGGAACATACAATATAGCAATAACATCAGGTTCAACAACACTTTGCACACCAACACACATTCTCTCTCTCTATGCACCAGTTGTCCCCCTCCCCCAACCCCCTTCCTTTCTCTCAATCTGTCTGTCTCTCTCTCAGAATGAAGGCACATGGCAAAGCTGCAGCAGTGAAGTCCCATAAGCAATACCACAGTAACAGTTCTAACACAATACATCCACACGCACAGACATCACACACAACCATCATTCAACAAGAGATATTGCCACAATGTGATCTCCCCTTAACAAAACCTGGTTCAAATGTCTCGCCAACACTCTTCGTGTCTTCGCTCCCATTAAGCGAGTTGTTTCGCTTTCGTCAAACACATGCATGCCTTTAAAAGCCGACGGGAGGTCGCCAATGCCGTCAGGTGGACCTGAAAACTTTGAACGTCCGTTAGTTTGGTCATCGCTGTCTATGTCATGGGGATTTGGGGGATCAGTCGCAAGGGATGAAGGGTTGTCACCTGAACCATCTTTGCCAACAGGTTGCCATGGTGTTTTGGGATAAATTGGTTCCGTGTCTTCAGCAGTGGGGGGAACTTCCTGGACATCGGTAGGGGCTTTGTTTTGGGGCTTTGTCACTTTCTGTTGATGAAAAGCACAACACTTGGTCAGTGAAACAGGAACGGAAACTAATACAGTAGTACCTGAAATGAAAGAACACCCTAATGGGACAAGCCAAAAGCGTTATTCATAGCAGTCTACCTGTCATGAAAGATACATTTCCTAAAGATAATAGACAAAGGGACAATAGAAGGTGTCCTTACATGAGAAGTGTTTTCTCATCAGAGGGGCCTTACATAGCAAGTACCACTGAAATGTAGACATAAAACCAGGTCTTTAACTACAGTTCAGTCATCCAAGTTATAACTGTAGTTACCTGTAATAAACATTGCCCGTCATACACATACCTTGGCTGAATCCAAAAAAACTAACATTAACATTTTCTAGGAACAGTGGAGATGTGGCAGAAAAAAAGGAAAGGCCAGAAAAAGACCAGATACTCAATACATTGTATTTGACTTAAACTGTTCCTGTAAAAGTTATGATAGGGGGGGAAATTGGCAGTGTTGTTACCAGACTCAGAGGACAAGGGGTCAGTTGGACCTAGATTGAAATGAAAGCATGTGTAGGTCCAAAGTCCTGGCTATAAAAACATTGTTTTTCAGAACACAGCTTTACACTACAGTTTCTCTTTGTGAAGTTACGAGTCTATTATAACCTCTATTACAGTGGAACCCCCCTTTTGAGACTTCAAAAAATCTGAGAAAATCAGGAGGGAGTTTTAAAATGGGGGTAAATGTACAGAGGTAATGAACAAAACGTCTTCAAAAGAAAGGGAGTCTTAAATTGAGGGGTCTTAAAAGGGGCGTTTCACTAGCCATTCCAGAAAATGTATACCTTTTGGTGTTTTCCAACTGGCTTGCGGTACATTTCATCCACATCAATCATAGCCTGTTAAAACATAATCGAAAATTTCTTATCAAATTTTCATTTAATTAATATACTTACCAACTCACATAAATAGCATTAACTTCAGTTTGATGCGTTAGACATTGAAGCACTGACCCTGGTAACAGGGGGAGATAACTCCCAAAACAAAACAAACCCTTGACAACGGGTCCCGGGAGTTACCTCCCCCCACCGGCTGCCCGCGCATGCGCTGGACATACTGCCGGTATAGTCATTCCCACTGAAACACCACCTTAAACCACACAAAGCGGGGTAGGTAGGGAGGGCATTAACTATGTGAGTTGGTAAGTATATTAATTAAATGAAAATTTGATAAGAAATTTTCGATTAAATAACATATTCTTACTACAACTCACATAAATAGCAGATTGCTACACAAGGAGGCGGGAAACTCACCTAAACCTTCGGTAGAACCTGGCCAGCTGCCACCATGGCAGGCAAACAGCTCGAGCCATCTTGCCTAGTGCTGGCAATATCACGTAGATAAAAGTTTATGAAAACGTCTTCAGACTTCCAGTATGCTGCTCTGAGCACTTCAGTCATCCTGCCTGAGCGCAAGACCGCTAGAGAGGCGGCCCAGGCTCTCGCCTCATGCGTACGAGGCGACCGTAATGGGAGAACGGAGCGTCCCCCCCCCATGTGTCTGCCACCACTCATATGCTTGCCTTATAAGCCCGGCAGACCATCTCGCCAAAGTCGTTTTAACGATATCCTTATCCCTGGCTACGTTTAACGAGATGAAAAGCAATTTCTGAGATGAAGCTCTTAACGGAGCCGTGCGAGACAGGTAAGCCCGCAGAGCCCGGACCGGGCAGTTCAAGAGGTCAGGGTCACCGCGCGGTAAAATAGAACGCAGCGACTGTATGTTCACAACAGGAGACGGCTGGTTAGGTTTTTGATTCTTTGCTAAAAAAACAGGCGAAAAACGCAAGATAACCGAGCCATCTTTTTCGAAGGAAATATCCTGATTAAGTCCAGAAAGAGCGTGAACCTCGCTTCCCCGACGCGCTGACGCAAGCAAAATAAGTAGGAGAGTCTTCTTAGTAAGGTTAGACAGACTAGCCTCTTTCAAAGGTTCGAAAACCGAGGAGCGCAAAAATTCCAGTACCAGTAAGAGATCCCAGGCTGGGACAGACGTTCTGCGTGAAGCAGAGCTAAGAGCGGAACCTTTAATGACACTTGCGATCACCCCGTCCAGGGCAATAGAGCGTCCCAACTGCTTGAGGGTAGTGGAAATGGCAGAACGACGTACCCTGAGGGTAGACGCCGTCCGACCTTGGGAGGACAGCCAAGCCAAATGATTTGCAACCTGCATAGTACGTGGAGACAACGGGTTAACGCCGTTAAGACGACACCACTGGGCCCAAGCAGCCCAATGGGACGAATAAACAGCAGAAGTAGATCTTCTATGCGCCTTCTGCACCAATGTCAGAGTGAGGTCTGACGCCCCAGCGCGCTTCAACGCTCTCCTGACAGAACCCAAGCGTGTAGAGCCAGGAGATGAGGGTCCCTGTGAGGGATCCCCGACCTCGGTTGCAGAAGCTCCCCTTCTCGAAGATCGAGAGGAATGGGTGGACCGTCGGCTAGACGAAGAAGGTCCGGAAACCACGCCTGGCTCGGCCACAACGGCGCTATGAGAACCAGCCTTGGCTTCTCCAAGTCCGCCTTTCTCAGTACCTTGCTCAGCAACGGAATGGGAGGGAAGGCATAAGCTACCAGATCCTTCCAGTCTATTTCCATGGCGTTGACCTCCCAAGCCTCCGGGTCGGGCACTGGAGACACGAAGACTGGGAGACGCCGAGAGAACCGGGTGGCAAACAGATCCACGAGGGGTTTGTCCACCTGCGTCCACAGACGCCGCAGTGCTTGGTGTGCGATAGTCCACTCCGAGTGCAGAATCTGCGAAGTGCGACTGAGTGAATCTGCCAAGATGTTCAGGCACCCCGGAAGGTACTTCGCTGAAATCACAATTCCCTGAAGGAACGCCCAAGCGAGAATCTCGCAAGCTCTGTTGGACAGAACCAGCGAGCGCGTACCCCCCTGCTTGTTCAGGTACGCGGCCACAGTGGTGTTGTCCGTGTGGATCAACACATGCTTGCCCCGCAACGAGGCGACAAACTCCCGAAGCCCGAGGCGCACTGCTTCCAACTCCAGAATGTTGATATGCAACGATTTCTGATCCTGGTCCCAAAGACCGGAAGCTGTGTTCCCCTCCAGATGAGCTCCCCAACCCTGAAGGGACGCATCGGTAAAAAGATGCAACTCTGGGGGGGGGCAAGGAAATCGGAACGCCCTGAGCCAGCCAGGCCGAATCCAACCACTGCCTTGTTGACTCCAGGAACCATCCCTGAAGGGGAAGAGACAGATTCCAACCTTGCGAGGCTGGATCCCAGGCAGAGTTCAGAAACGCCTGAAACGGGCGTTTGTGAACTCTGCCCAGAGGAATCAGGGTAGACATCGACTCCATCTGGCCCTGGAGTGACGCCAACACCCTGACAGGCGCGTGGCGGAGGCTTGACAGAGACCTGACCAGATCCTGCAGCTTGTCTATCCTCCGCTGGGCGGGACGCACAGTCCAAGCTAGGGTGTCGAACACCATGCCCAGATAAGTGAACTCCTGAGAGGGAACCAAGTCGGACTTCCCTTGGTTCACGAAGAAACCTAAGTCTCTCGCAGTCTGCAAGACTATCTGGGTGTGCTGCCCGCACAGGGACTCTTGTTGACTCAGAATCAACCAGTCGTCCAGATAAACTCTGAGACGAATCCCTTTCTGGCGCACTAACGCGCAAAGCTGGCGCACTATCATGGTGAAAATCCAGGGTGCTAAAGAAAGCCCGAACGGCAGCGCCCTGAACTGGAACACCCTGTCGCCCCACAGGAACCGCAGCCACTTTCGATCTGACCTGTGTATCAGAATGTGGAAGTACGCGTCTGTCAGATCGATGGAAGTGACCCAGTCCGACGGACGAAGGGCCTCCCTGACAGACGCTGGAGTCTCCATCTTGAACGGAACTTTCCGGAGGAAGCCGTTCAAGGGAGACAGATCCAACACCGGTCGCCAACCCCCTGACGCTTTCGGGACGACAAACAGTCTCCCGTAAAAGCCAGGGGACCGACGATCGATGACCTCTTCTACCGCTTGCTTGCGCAAGAGCAGTAGAACTTCCGCCTGAATAACGGCACAAGCCTCTGGATCGGCGGGAACTTGAACCTGGGTGTTGTCCTGGTTAGAGGGGCCTTGTCCTCCAACCAGAGCAACCGGAACCCCGATCGAACCACTCCCGTAACCCAAGAGTTGCTCGTAAGAGCCAACCAAGCTGGAACGGCCCTTGAGAGGCCGCCCGCTACCAAAGGGGTAGGGGCTAGGGGAGTGGCTGGATCGGGGAGCCTTCATTGGGGGTTAGGCTTGCCACCTGACCCCTTCTTCCCGAAGGAAGGTCTCTTATTGTAGGGGCGAGAACGGCTGCCGCCCCTGTGCGACCTCGTCTTCTGTCCAGAGCCGCGAGAAGATGAAGGCGGCGCCGAACCACCTTTTTTCTGACCCTGCTTAAGGGCAAGCTCAGACAGCTTAACAAAATGCAAATCCTTCGCATCTTGAGACTCTCGCCTGAGAGCCTCAAGAGACTCAGGACCCAGTAGGCTCTGACTCGCGAAGGAGAAACTTTCAAAGCCTCAACAGTGGCTTTATCCGACAGTCTCGAGTCCTTCAACAGAGCTTCGCGACGCCACATCACGGCCTGCGTGTACAACTTGGCCGAAGTTGCGGTCTGCTCAGCTACGATCTTAGCAAGAGCTGCTAACAAAGTTACAACATCTTCTTCCACCGCGTCGTCCCGGAACTTAAAGGGCTCCAGCGACACAGAGATGGATCTGGACAACGCTCTAATAAGAGTGTCAGACACAGAAGACAATTCGAGAGAAACTCTCCCAGCTTCCTCAATCGCGATCACGCCGGCTTCGGTACAGACTGAAGGCCTCTCCTTCTTGTACCCATCCTTCCGTAAGTTCGCCAGCTCCGGAGTGACCTGAAGCGGGGAACTCGGAAGCGCGAAAGAATCGATCAAATGAACAGGCTTCCCGTACAGCCTAGGTTTACGGTTCAAATCCGCCGGCATGCGAGAACAATCACTCGGCGATGCCAACCAATTTTGAACAGACTCCGGCGCATCCCCATGTGCAGTTAAAAGAGGAACGATGCTATCGGAATTGGCACCCAGGACCCTAGCCATCTGATAGGCTATAGAGGGAGACTCCCGAAACCGGAAGCGGACACCAGCCTCACTGTCCCCCCGGAAATCGCCAAACGCGGAAGGAGGTGCTGCTAGCCGTGAAGACGAAGTTGACACCCCTTCCGCAAAATATCTAGAGGTAACCTCAGCGGCGGCACTCAGCGCGCGTGAGAAACTCCTCTCAACCCGAAAGTTGTGTTCCGCCTCAGAAGAGTCGCCACAATCTTCGTCAACATCCCCATCATCAACAAAGATGTCCGATGAAGACCGATCATGACCGGAACCATCATTGTCCCTAAACGGAACTGATGAACTCGTCGTACCGGAACCCTGTGTAACCACACCAAGGGGAACCGGTATAGCCGAGCTGCTACCACTGGTAGCTGGCAATCCGGAAGGAAAGGCGACCGGAAACACACCTGTGCTTTGACCGGAAGCCGACCCGACCTGTCCCCCGCCGACCACAGCCGCCTGAGCGGAAGTGAAGGCAGGAAACGGATTGCCGTTACCACCAACGACCGGAACCCCCGTAGGCTGTGAACCGGAAGTCGATGGTAACGAAATGAAAGTGCCACGATCTCTCGGAAGAGATCCTGTGGCCGGAAATCCCTTTGCCGAAGCAGTTGAACCCGAGTACGAGGGACCGGACGTACCGGCCCCAGCGTCAAGGGTGGAATAACCGTCGAGATGAGCAGCACGCATTTGCGCCGAACACCCCGAACTTCCACTAACACGTACCTGATCGGCCGAAGCCGAAAGCTGAGGATCAGCAACGTCCGCCGACGTAATCGTAGCAGAAGGAAGAATCCTCGACAAAGAGGCAGCGTTGCCAACCCCTGGAGGCAAAGCTGGAATGGTGGAGTAAGACACACCCCTGTCAGCAGCCAGCATTTCCCTCATTTGATCCTTGAAAGTAGAAAAAAGAGCAAACAATTCATCGCGCGAGACCGCCTGAGTCTCTTTCTCCTGCGGCGACAACACAGGCATGCTAGCAGGAGGATCAATCGAAACACGCAACGACTCCTTGCTCACCGGATCAAACACACTGACCAGAGGTCGTTTCGCCGGCGAAACTTTATCTTTATCTTTCGAACGCGACTTCTTAGATTTACTTTTAGACGAAGACGCAGACCCAGAACTGCCCAGCGGCGACCCCACCGGTACCTGCTTGGCAGAGCTCCTCCCCTTGTCCGCCATCGAAATGACAAGTCACAACGAGAAAATTTCGCAAAAATAATCAAAATTCTAAAATGCAAATGGCGGCATGCACCCGTAACACCGGGCACTGCCCACACTAGGTTGAAGTAACAAAAAACTCCAGAAATCGGAGTCAAAAGTTCCGCAACCGGCAGACAAAACAAAAATGCAAATGGCGGCATGCGCTTGTAACACAGCGCTCTGCCTACAGTAGGTTGAGACAACAAAAGACCCCAGAAATCGGACCAAAAAGTTTCACAACCCAAAAATAATCAAGCAAAAGAAGGCAGGCACCTAAACAACGGTGCTCCTACCTGAAAGCGCCAAGTTGACGAACAGAAAAACTTCGTAAGACGAAGTGCAAAATTTCAACAACAATTACAAAATGCAAAAGGCGGCCGGCACCAGCTAATAGTGCCCTGACCGTTATAAGCCAAGTTGAGAAGAACAAGAAACTCCGACAAGTTAGAGTCAAGTTCCCCAACAAAATACACTTTGCAAATGGCGGCAAGGCAAAACAAGATAAACAAGAAAGATCTCACCGTAGTAGAGGCAAGAAGCGTTCAGACTTCAAAGGGTCAACGGCCTACCGTGGCAGGCCAGCGGCTGAAGAAAACAGCCAGAGTGCAAACACGTCTATTCGCTAGCGTGTTGAAGAAGGGAATGACTATACCGGCAGTATGTCCAGCGCATGCGCGGGCAGCCGGTGGGGGGAGGTAACTCCCGGGACCCGTTGTCAAGGGTTTGTTTTGTTTTGGGAGTTATCTCCCCCTGTTACCAGGGTCAGTGCTTCAATGTCTAACGCATCAAACTGAAGTTAATGCTATTTATGTGAGTTGTAGTAAGAATATGTTATTTAATCAAAACAAATCATGAGTATCTATCTATATCTATATACAACGACTTGTGTGTGTGTGTGTATGTGTGTGTGTGTGTGTTCGCGATGCACGGCCAAAGTTCTTGATGGATCTACTTCAAATTTGGTGGGCATATTCAGGTAGACCCCGGACACAACCTGGTCGATGAGAATTTTTAACACGTGCTCTCAGCGCGCAGCGCTGAACCGATTTTGGTTTTTCTGTTCATCTTCCCAGATCCATTCCCAGTAACTCTTCCTTATCTTCTCCAGTGTTTTGCGTTTATCTCCCTTCCTTCGTGTGGCGTCAATCCATATTCCCGTTACTATTTTTAGAAGGTAACGCTCAATCCATATTCCCGTTACTATTTTTAGAAGGTCACTGTCCACAACGCTTTCATCCCGGCGAAGCCGGGTATTACTCTTCCTTATCTTCTCCAGTGTTTTGCGCGTTTATCTCCCTTTCTTCGTACGGTGCGCCGGCGAAGCCGGGAATTCGGCTCTACTTTTTCCCGGCGAAGCCGTACCCGGCGAAGCGGGTATTCATCTAGTATATCAAAATATATCACACGCTTTCCTTCTTTGCCACTACTAAAGCAAACGTGTGCAAGATTGTATGTTACACGCTTTGGAGCATGTGCAAGAACGGATTCAAACTCGAAATCGTCCCTCCAAAAGCCCCAAAATGACAACACGACTTTTATTTCTCCTGCTGTTATCGTTCCTTCTCTTTGAAAATTCTTCAACGCTGAGAATACTGAAAACGGCATCCCAGACGACAGCACTGTTTCCATACACGAATTTAGCTGCCCTTGGAAGTGGCTCGATCGCTCAGGAGTTTTCTTCCACACTCGATTAGCTGATGTCTAACTCAGCCTGACGGCTTCGTTAGACAATCAATGTAATCTCGTGTGGAAGAAAACGTCTGTCACACGACCAAGTCTGAATAGCAGGTAATATACGGCTTGTGTGTGTCTGTGTGTTCACGATGCACGGCCAAAGTTCTCGATGGATCTGCTTCAAATTTGGTGGGCATATTCAGGTAGACCCCGGACACAATCTGGTCAATGAAAATTTTGAACACGTGCTCTAAGCGCGGCGCGGTGAACCGATTTTGGTTTTTCTGTACATCCATTCCCAGTAACTCTTCCTTATCTTCTCCAGTGTTTTACGTGTTTATCTCCCTTCCTTTATGTGGCGTCAATCCCGTACGGTATTTGCAAGAATACTGAATGAGAAAGAGCTTCTTCAAAATCTGAAGTTTGATCTTCCGATCACAGCTACGGTATCATCCTGAACTCAGGTCAAAATGAGTACGGCTCATTCTCTGAGATAACTGGCGATAGCCGTTGAACGATGACTGATCAGAATGCTACGGTATGACAAGCAGCTTCAGATATTCCCGTCACTATTTTTAGAAGGTCACTGTCCAGAACGCTTTCCTTGCACCCGTTGTCCTCACTGTAAAAGTGCAAAGGTCGAATCTATTTATAGCCACACGAAAAATCCACTGTCATCTATCTCTATATATCTATAGATGTATATATATACGGCTTCTCTCTGTGTGTGTGTGTGTGTGTGTGTGTGTGTGTGTGTGGTGTGGTGTGGTGTGTGGTGTGTGTGTGTGTGTGTGTGTGTGTTTGCGTTGCGGTGAACCGCGGTGAATCTTTCTTTCTTTATTTGGTGTTTAACGTCGTTTTCAACCACGAAGGTTATATCGCGACGGGGAAGATGGAATAGAGCCACTTGTCAATTGTTTCTTGTTCACAAAACCACTAATCACTGCGGTGAATAAATACTCTGTTTCGCGATACAAATTACGAAAATAAACACTTTTTTGTTCGGCTCTACTTCTTCACTTCTTTCACTTCCGCCACACAACGACCAGCGCTTTTCTGCACAGCACTTTTCTGCACAGGTAGTACATCTAAGTATTGCAATTCGTGTACAAAATCCCTCCCATCTTCAAAATATTGCCACTAATATATACTACCCCTCCCATCGTAAATATTCTGCATCAAATTTGGTGGGCATATTCAGGTGGACCCCGGGCACAAACTAGTGGATGAAAATTTTCAACACGTGCTCTAAGCCGGCGAACCGCCACGCTGCATACTTTGTCTAGCGATTCACCCGGCAAAGCCGGGTATTCCTCTAGTATATATATATATACACAGACCAAACAGACAGGCAAAGAAGTAAACACACGCTTCTTATTGGTGGAATAACTACAGCACTACTGTTTGGTAGTCTATGTTTAGTTTTGAGTAATTTGTTTGGTCTCAAATCAACACAAGAAAAGAATTTCAGGATACCCAAAAGAAAAAACCACACTTGAACTTGCCATTAAATAACTAAAATAAAAGAAGAAGAAACTTCTCTGGAAATTCTGTAAACTCTTAGTGTCACTATTGAATAAGATTGTAATTGAGAGTTTGATACACTCAAGTTTGAAAAAGTCAACTGACCACGTTCATATGTTTGTCAAAAGCAATGACATATCCTGTGCTGATTCCACGAATGTTGCGTATGCCACGAGTCACCACTCTCACTTTCAGCCGTTCTTCAACGCTCCGCTTCAGTATGCTCAGGGGACCGTGGTCAAAAGCTGCAAAATATTAATATGGATCATCATTGCTATATGCAAGGACGGGCGCAGTGACGTGGTGGTAAGAAATTGGCCTCCTAATTGGGAGGTCATGAATTCGAATCCCGGTCGCTGCCGCCTGGTGGGTTAAGAGTGGAGATTTTTCCGATCTCCCAGGTCAACTTATATGTGCAGACCTGCTAGTGACTTAACCCCCTTTGTGTGTACACGCAAGCACAAGACCAAGTGCGTACGGAAAAGATCCTGTAATCCATGTCAGAGTTAGGTGGGTTATAGAAACACGAAAATACCCAGCATGCCTCCCCCGAAATCGGCATATGCTGCCTGGATGGCGGAGTAAAAACGGTCATACAAGTAAAAATCCACTCGTGCTAAAAAAACTATGAGTGAACGTGGGAGTCTAAGCCCATGAACGAAGAAGAAGAAGAATTGCTATGTGCATGGTCAAGCATAACAGATAACACGCATTTTGTTTACAATTATTATTTTCTTTTTTCTCTTGTCTTGTATGCTTAATAGTGTATGCATACATTGCGTGTGTGTGTGTGCGTGCACACTCGCAACTGGTATTAACATAATGATAGTGTAATATAGTTGGCTAATGCTGCTGTTAGTGAAACTGATACCAGACCCTTTGCTGTTTTACCAGTATTGAACTTCTATGAGGGTTCTTTTCTGCGACAGATGACAAAGGTATAAAACCTGCAGTATTATGTTCCAAAATGCATAAAAACAGGCAAACTGCGTGAGCATAACTATGCTGTACTGTAATGCTTTGTAAAATGGAAAATCGTGACACAACACAAGCCTAGAATATACTCTTGGTCTCACATGTTTTCATTTCAGTCAGTATTGTTCTCCTTATCATGTTCCTTCGACGAGGTTGTGTGCTCTTTTCTTCAGCTTCTGCTGTGCCAGCATCTTTGTCCCCAGCACCAGAGATCGCCTTGCTTGACTCAAATCCCATCTTAAGTGGAACTGACTGAGTCAGTAAACTGGTCTCCCCTGACTCTGCTCTGCCTCTGTCCTCACACACTATGTCAACATCCTTCTTTGTCCATTCTTCGTCTGTGTTCACACCAGGGACTGGTTCATATTGTAAGCCATCATTTGCATAATCTGTATTAATATTTTCTATGGAGTCATTTCTAGTCTGCTCGGGACCAGATGCCAGTGGTTCTGTTTCCAAGGCAGCAACCCTTGCAGCTAAATAATGGTCCA
Organism: Littorina saxatilis; assembly: GCF_037325665.1. Lineage (NCBI taxonomy): Eukaryota > Metazoa > Mollusca > Gastropoda > Littorinimorpha > Littorinidae > Littorina > Littorina saxatilis. The sequence continues at coordinate 35,428,783 of NC_090246.1, forward strand.
TCATCTCAATGTCATCCTCATTGGTAGTGGTACTGGTAGTGTTACTCCTTAGATCTCTTTCTACATTCAAAGTGAGTACCCTATTCGTTTTACGCGCCGCTCCATATTCCAACTCATCGCTCGAATCCCTATGCATAACCTCTACATGATCTCTGTAGGCCTGTTCACGACCAAAAATCAGTGGTTCCGTTTCGAAGTCAGCACGACTTGGAGAACTGTTTCCAGAAGCAGACGACACGGTTGGATGTGATTCCACACCCACAATTCTTTCGAACTGTGCAACACTGCTGAAGATTTCCGCATTTTCGTCAGCAAGATCTATATTTTGAGTGTACAGCGCACGTACGGGATCAAAGGACTCAGATGTAAAGTCCAAAGAACGTTCTATGGAGTCTTCTGATGGGTTTGAAGGGCCCGCCTCGTTGCCTTTGTCAGCCATGACACTTTCAGATTGATGCGATTTTATTTGGTTTCGTACCACTCAACCTCAAAAATATTTGTACATCCAAGATTTTATTAATACAAACGGATGTGATTTTGTATATATATGACATAATGTAAAGTAAACCCAATCTGAAAAGGCTTAAAGGGGAATAATGTATTCGAAACTATACTCTTGCCTAGTTGGTATGGTGATTGGACGCTAATGGCTGCCTCCTCTTCAACTCGGAAAGACTGTGAAGACTGACACATTTCATTTACTTCTCGCCTTGGAAGATAACCCGTTAGAATGCCACCAAAAGGAAAAAAGGGCAAAAAGAAGGGCAAAGACAAACCAGCTCCGGAAGAAAAGCCCAAAACACCGGAACCAACAGAAAAAGAGGTTTTACTTCAAGACGAGTAAGTCAGAGCAGTGAATCTTCATTTTACATTTTGAGATAACTTTCGTCTTCATGTATGATTTCATTTTCAGCATGGCAGTCAAGGTTTCTTTACGTCAGTTATTTCACATGAAAATGTTGACGCTGTATATATACCCATCTTTAGGGCTGTATATTGCACAACTTTTGGCAGAACAACACTGCGCATAAGATGGTTTAATTTCAGATACTTTTTACTCTGTGTGTCTGTGTGTGCGTGCGGGTGTGCAAGAGTGTGTGTATGCGTGCATGCGTGCGTGTGTGTGAATGAGCGTCTATGCATGTGCATTATGTGTGTGTGCACTGTGTGTGTGTGTGTGTGTGGTGGTCTGTGTGTGTGTGTGTGTGTGTGTGTGTGTGTGTGTGTGTGTGGTCATTGTGTGTGTGTGTGTGTGGTCATTATGTGTGTGTGTGTGTATTCATTGTGTGTGTGTGTGTGTGTGTGTGTGTGTGTGTGTGTGTGTGTATTCATTGTGTGTGTGTGTGTATTCATTGTGTGTGTGTGTGTAAGTGGGTTCATTATGTGTGTGTGTGTGTGTTCATTCTGTGTGTGTGTGTGTGTGTGTGTGTGTGTTGTCATTTGTGTGTGTGTGGTGGTGAGGGGTTGAATCAAAGAGAGAGCACATACAGTGTGTGGGTGTGTGTCTGTTTGTGCAAGAGAAATAAGGAGATGTTTGTAGTTTTAACTCCTTGACTATATGTTTGTGTGTGGGTGTACCACAGTTAATGTATTACAGACACTCGCTCCTTGAAAATTAATGCAGTGTTACTGTTATGTAATAAATATATTTGTATTTCTGTGTGCAGGTTAAATAAAGTAACACAAGACCTTGAGGATGCAAAGACCAAAGTTGGAGACTTGTATCCTTGTGATTTGTTTGTTGACAAATACATTTTTCATTTCATTACCTTATTGCCCTATTTCTGTAAAAATTGGGTGGCTTCCTGCCAGTGAAAAGCTATATTAAGCAACAAGTGGCGCTACCCAGGGGTGTGTGAGATAAGTTGTGATTACCCCTCTGTGTTTCTGGCAGAATTACCAAAGTCTTATTTGTGCCACAGAGGTGGGACATAGATATCATCTCTGTCTACAAATAGAATTGTCCTATGTGCATCCTAGGATATTGTGTGCTAGGTGCTCTACCTACTAAGCTACCAGGCCCCCATTTAATAATTTAATTGTGCTGAGAAAAAAACAGGGGGGGGGGGGGGTATAGGGGGTTGTGATGTGTGTGTGTTTTTATAAGTTTCCATGAGTATTCAAGTTCTCCATTACTTTTACATTGTCATTCACTATTTTTGACTCACATGCGAAGCAAAAGTGAGTCTATGTACTCACCCGAGTCGTCCGTCCGTCCGTCCGGACGTCCGGACGTCCGTCCGTCCGTCCGTCCGTCCGTCCGGAAAACTTTAACGTTGGATATTTCTTGGACACTATTCAGTCTATCAGTACCAAATTTGGCAAGATGGTGTATGATGACAAGGCCCCAAAAAACATACATAGCATCTTGACCTTGCTTCAAGGTCAAGGTCGCAGGGGCCATAAATGTTGCCTAAAAAACAGCTATTTTTCACATTTTTCCCATTTTCTCTGAAGTTTTTGAGATTGAATACCTCACCTATATATGATATATAGGGCAAAGTAAGCCCCATCTTTTGATACCAGTTTGGTTTACCTTGCTTCAAGGTCAAGGTCACAGGAGCTCTTCAAAGTTGGATTGTATACATATTTTGAAGTGACCTTGACCCTGAACTATGGAAGATAACTGTTTCAAACTTAAAAATTATGTGGGGCACATGTTATGCTTTCATCATGAGACACATTTGGTCCCATATGATCAAGGTCAAGGTCACTTTGACCCTTATGAAATGTGACCAAAATAAGGTAGTGAACCACTAAAAGTGACCATATCTCATGGTAGAAAGAGCCAATAAGCACCATTGTACTTCTTATGTCTTGAATTAACAGCTTTGTGTTGCATGATCTTGGATGACCTTGACCTTGGGTCAAGGTCACATGTATTTTGGTAGGAAAATGTGTAAAGCAGTTCTTAGTGTATGATGTCATTGCTAGGTTTAGTTATTTGACCTTGACCCTGAAGGTCAAGGTTATGTAAAGGTCAAGGTCAAGCATGTGAGTCGTATGGGCTTTGCCCTTCTTGTTTTCTGTTTCAAGCACAATTTCGACTGGTTTTTTTTAATTCAACTTTTTCTTCAGTTTTTGTCTTTTTACATTTAGTCAAGTTTTGACTAAATGTTTTAACATAGAGGGGGAATCGAGACGAGGGTCGTGGTGTGTGTGTGTGTGTGTGTGTGTGTGTGTGTGTGTGTGTGTGTGTGTGTGTGTAGAGCGATTCAGAGTAAACTACTGGACCGATATAACATTTTTACATGAGAGTTCCTGGGTATGATATCCCCAGATGTTTTTTTCTTTTTTTCGATAAATACCTTTGATGACATCATATCCGGCTTTTTGTAAAAGTTGAGGCGGCACTGTCACACCCTCATTTTCAATCAAATTGATTGAAATTTTTATAAAGTAATCTTCGACAAAGGCCGGACTTTGGTATTGCATTTCAGCTTGGTGGCTTAAAAATTAGTTAATGACTTTGGTCATTAAAAATCTGAAAATTGTAATTAAAATTATTTTTTTATAAAACGATCCAAATTTACGTTCATCTTATTCTTCATCATTTTCTGATTCCAAAAACATATAAATATGTTATATTCGGATTAAAAACAAGCTCTGAAAATTTAAAAAATTAAAATTATGATTAAAATTAAATTTCCGAAATCGATTTAAAAACAATTTCATCTTATTCCTTGTCGGTTCCTGATTCCAAAAACATATAGATATGATATGTTTGGATTAAAAACACGCTCAGAAAGTTAAAACGAAGAGAGGTACAGAAAGGCGTGCTATGCAGCACAGCGAAACCACTTCCGCGCTATACAGGCTCATCAGTTTCACTGCGTTTTGCACGAGCGGCGGACTACGGTCATTGTGAAAAAATGCAGTGCGTTCAGTTTCATTCTGTGAGTTCCACAGCTTGACTAAATGTAGAAATTTCGCCTTACGCGACTTGTTTGTTCTTCTTGAGGCTCCTTGACAATGATTTAGACGAAATGAAAATGAATGGCTTCTGCAGGAAGCTCAAAAAGTCCGCATTGAAAGTGTAAGTATTTATGTATATGTGGGGATGTTTATTTTATTATCATTCTGGTATTATTTGTATCTTAATTTTTTTATCAAGACCATGAAGACTGTTTTTTATGTTTAAAAATGTCAGTTTCTTTATTGTGAAGCTTTATTGCTTTAATTTTCTCAGACTTCAAAGCTCATCTAAATTGACTTGTCTGATGCTTTTGTAAAGTAAGAGATGTCATCTTCAGCGTCATTCTACAGATTTCAGATGAAGAAGCAGTGTTATCTTGTCATTGTTGAGAAGTCCGTTTCAACGCAGTGTTCTAATGCTCTTCATATTTTGTATCATTCAGCATTTATTTCAATAAAGTCTTATGTCTTGCTTCTAATTAAACAGCATGAGTATATGAGCTACATGGAAAAGAAGACAAGCAAGCGCCAGACAACAATCGTCACCCTTAGCGACCACAACAAGCAAGAAATCAGAAACATCCAGCTTCAGCGCCAAGTCATGGAAGAGGAGTTTGATGAGAAAAGGAGAGGTGAGGTGGACAGAGTGAAATTAATGAGTAGTTTTCAAAAGTTGATTTTTTTTGTGTGTTATACAATTTCAAAACTCTCTGATAGAGTGCATGAACGAGGAACCACCAAAACCAAGACTTTCAATTTATTAATACTTTTATGCTTAGAGTTTTGTTCATGATTGCCTTGGCTTTTACCACCCATGGTTTGTCCCCAGCTTAAAAGAATAATTGTTCATGATTGTGTATCGTCCTTTTTCTCCTGAGAGTCAATAACTCCTAGCTCCTAGAATAAGGACCAGAAAGAAGTTAAAACCAAGGTAATTTTTTCACAGAGAATTAAAGAATGAAACATCACCAAAATCTGTTGCAGCACTCGAGGCCTTTTTGTTGGAAAAGCAACATCTCCTGGAGAAAACCAAGCAGGAACTTAATGACCTTCAAGAGTACAAGGTAATTAATCATGCAGAATTGATTAATGATCCTCGTTCAAAAATCCTTGCAACACACATTTTTGTTTGTACCTACAATCAAACTATAAAGTTGTATTGCATTGCATTGCATTGAATTGCATTGTATAAACAACCAGTGTCAAGTTCTCCCGTCAGAAAGTATATTTCATCACTTTGAGTAGATATTCTATAAAATGATTATGATAACATCCAGCTTTGTCCGGTGTTACATCATAAGGTCCAGCTGTAACTGAAAGTGTCACATTTCTAAACCCAACTCCTCTTCTTCTAAAGACAATGTCACTGAGTTGTGTAATCCCCACGAAAGCGGCGTATGGCTGCCTGAATGGCAGGGTAAAAACGGTCATATGCGTTAAAACCCACTCGTGCAAAAAGCATGAGTGAACGTGGGAGTTTCAGCCCATGAACGAAGAACGAAGAAGAAGAAGAAGTTGTGTAACTAGAATGTATTTTGCAGAATCTTCAAATAGATCAGCTGACGAAAATCAAGGACCTTGAACGACAAGTCCATGAAATGCGAGCACACCATACCCAAACCATTCAACACCTCAAGTCTGACTTCTTGAAGCAGAAAAGAGAATACCAAGTTGACTCCGATACACGCATCCAGTCTTTAGAGCAGAAAGCAAACAAGGTAAATAAAAGTTGGCTTTTAACAGTTTAACATGAAAAAGTCTCACTGAAAAAAATCAACATTTGCATGTACTTTAGAATCGCCATTACTCCCTTTGTTTCCCAGATCTTATTATAGCTTGTGTGTTGGTTCTAAAATGTTAAAGTTTGTATCGTACGATTATTGAATAAAACATTGTTTAAACCAAACAAGGTAAGTGGACTCTTGCATGGCGTTTGCACGATTTTACAAGTGACTTGGATGTTTACAATTTTGTTAAAATACTGTTTCTATAGCTCTGCTTGTATGAATACTCTGTAGTGATAGTTATAAACAGAAAGAGAGAGAGAAGTAGAGAGTATATATATGTGTGTGTGTGTGTGTGTACATTCATGTGTGCGTGTGTTATTTTGCATGTAAACTTTTGCTCCAAAATTTGCTTCTACAGGAAGCCATGCAGTGTCTGACTGACCATACCAGCAGCATCAAACTGGAGAACCGAGCCTTACGGCAGGAGTTACTGTCCCTTATTCAAACAACGCGAGCACTGAACGAGCATCAGAAGGAGCTGGAAGATCAGAGGAGACAACTCCTGAGAGAACAAAACTATGCCACTGACTTAAAGAAACTGAGAGAAATGCGTCAGCAAAAGTCCTTCAAAGGTGTTACCATTGGCGATGATGCCTCAACAGCGAGAGATGAAGTTGCAAGCAATGCTGAGTTGTAAAACTATTGTTTTCTTTTCATAACTTTCTCTCTGGTGTGCAATTATAAAGACTTTGTGTGTTTGTGCTCCATATGTAAATAATTTAGTTATATGCATGATCAGCGATGTCTTAAAAATAAAAATGCACATGGTTCTTCTAGTATAGTTATGCTTTGGTAAAGGGGTTTTAAAGGAAATGCAAGATTTTTTAAATAAGGCAAAGCCCAATGCATGGCTGTAACAATTTTGAATGCCTAAAAAGGCAAGACTATATTTGTACTGTATTTTGCTTTAGTTTAGTTCTTTTACACTATGTTTTAGTATTTTGACATGTTCTTTGTCCTCAGATTTTTATAATTATTTGTAAGGTAGGAGAGCAACAGGAGAGAAGAGGCATCTTGATTGATGAGAAAGGGATACACAATATATGTTTAACAGTTTTATTTTACAAATGTGTTTTATGCATTGTTTATGAAAAAAGGAAAGAGAATACCATAAATTAGACTGTTTTTCTGTGTCAATCAACTGTGGAAAAATAAGGACAGTTAAACAAGTTGCTGGCATGTCACACACACACACACACACACACTGTGACACACACACACACACTGTGACACACACACACACACACACACACACACACACACACACACACACACATCAGCAACAACAAAAATCATTCAGTTCAACTTTTTTATCTAAAATTTTAGTACCTTCTTTTGTTGGACAAGTTTACACAAATTACACTACACATTAGAGGCAATATTTAACAGACATATCACAGACATTACTGAGATCAAAGAAAATACATTTATGATTGAAATTAGGACAGGCAGTTATATGTGTCCAGCAAAAAATTCAGATCTACATGAAAAATAATATCTCTCATTCCAGTTGTGAGTGTGATCAGGGCTTAAGTAATAATAGGCAGTAGATGTCCACACTTTGATTCCTGATACACAGAGACTTCATTTTCAGCTCTACATGATAAACTACAAATTTCCTAAAAATTAGGTTAGATGCACAGGTCAACCCCATTTTAAGGCCCCCCCCCCCTTTTTTTGTAATACCTTATTTTTATGATTTTTTCAAAAACGTAAATGGGGGATTCCACTCTACATAGAGACTTAATTTTTAGCTCTTCTTTATAAACTACAGATGTCTTAAACAATAGACTAGATGCACAGGTCTCAGGATCTATAAAGCCCCGGGCTGTAATTTCAGTTCAAGATGGTGCTGTGGGTTTGCAGCAAGAAAACAAAGGCTAGATAAATCATTCAGAACAACAATTAGCATTGTCTGCATGAGTTTGCCTTAAGTAGTAAACATGCACATAAACTACCAAGAAATTAAGCTGATCATGGTTGTATTATCTTGGACTATATCTTAATAACGTTTTCTGAATTAACTGAAAGGATGTGATAAAGCTTTAATTTCTACCTCAAATCTCCATCATTCTCATGTACGTAAAAAAAGTTGACGAAATTAGTTTTACAATTCGAAAAAACAAGAATGCAGGAAGTTTTGAAGCACAGCTGAGAATGGCTGGTTTGCAGCAAGAAAGTTTTGTTTGAGCTGATCAGATGTTTCACTGAATCATAATATGATACAAACATTTCAAAAAGAGAGAATACATGCATGAATGTTGTAACACTCTTGTCTATGGTTGATCAACTGTTGACTTCTTCAACACAGCTTTATTTTTCCGTCTGTATTGCAGCCTTGTCAAAAAATCATCATTCTTTTCATGCTGGTTAGTTTGGAACATACTGGATGGTAAAACCTGATACAGTATTTGGTCTACCAGTTACACAACTTCTACCCTTAATATCAGAGAAGAAAAAGAAACATGCGCATTTGATTTTAACCGATTTGATGGACATGGAACAGCCTCAAATAAGCTTCATGCTAGTGTTGTAACAGAATGATTGCACTTGTTTAGCATCTGTGCTGTGATTAAAAAGTAGCTGAAAGAGATGGTGTGATCTGTTGTATTCAAGACATTACAGATGTCTTCATCTCATAGCAGAAAACTGATCCATATGGTCTGTATCTGTTATTGTAACAGGACCAAATGAGACAACTTGAGTGTGTAGATGTAACATTTCTAACCTTTAAAAAACAAACATGAAGAAACAAAACAATCATGTTAAATGACAATCACCACTGCTGCACAAGTAACCCCACCAGGAAAACAAATCATCACAAAACACATTGAGACACATCCCCTTTTCCAACTTTCAAAACGTACGATCTCAGAAAACTTGAAACGCATTCACACATGTACATCTTCCATCAAAATCATAAAACAGCATTCAAATCAAATCAAACCCTGGCCCATCAAATTCAACCCATTCCATTTGAAAACAACACCACTGCCCATGTGAAAGTAGAAAAAATATCAACTCACAATCTTTAAACTCAACAAAGCTTTATCTTAAACCATTCCGACACACAAGCAAGTCTCTGGAGTACCGGTAACTTACACTGCAATGTCAACCTCAAACTCACACGCCTCAATCAACCATGGACAATCAAAGTGAAAATTACTGACATGACCACAACCATAAGTAAACGAATAAGTATAAATACATGTTAACCAAATAAATAAATAAGTATATAAATAACTAAATACAAAATAAACACACAAAAAAGGAAAGAAAGTAAATAACTGAATAATTAGATACATAAATGTACAGGTAAGTAAATTTAAATACATATGACAGGGATGTTTCTTGGGCTTACTTTCGTCAGCAAAATGGCCATAACATTTTTGCAAATGTTCAGAAGTTGAAGGCAGTCCTTGGTATGCCCTTACTTCCAGCGTGAAAACAAGTTTGACAAGTGCCAAAATGAGGCAAAGAATTCGGCAATTTGAAAGAAATGTCAGCATTTTGCCAACATGAAACAACATCTACATATGGAAAAGTCTACAATATACATGTTATGTATAGGAAAGTACATGTAACCAATTAGACAATCATCATCATGAATGCACAAACTGTACAAAGACTGATATTCTTCACATAGAATTGAACATAAAAACAATTCATTCGATTTATTTAACAACATGACAGCTGAAGAAAAAGTCTGTATCACAAAGACCTCAAAATAAAAACGAGATAAGTTACATCTTAAGATGTATTGAGCATATTCGTCTAAATACAGGTAACATGTCTGGGGAAAAGAAAACAGATGGAATGTCCATGTAACAAAAATACAGTCTCTAAAGAGACAGGGTCTTAAATCGAAAATTTTATTGTAAATTTTCATTTAATAAATATACCTACCCGAATCACATGTAGCATTGACACAATCGGAGATGCTAGGTTCTGAAAAGGCTAACCGTCTAAGGGAAGCAACCCCAACCACAAAAAGTGTAAACGTAGCCATGGTAATGACCATACACCCGGGGAGTTACCTCCCATCGTGCATGCCATGTCACTACTGCTACTGAACACGTGGCTCATATCATTCGACCTAAAGAATAAATTCTCCAAATCAAAAGCGGGGTTGGCGGGAGGGAATATACTATGTGATTCGGGTAGGTATATTTATTAAATGAAAATTTACAATAAAATTTTCGATTAAATTACATATTCCTACTCCGAATCACATGTAGCAGATTGCAACAACAAGGCGGTGGGAAAGAAAAATCTAACTCACTCAAAAAACCTTGCCAAAAACCTGGACCGCTGCCAAAGAATCAGGGCGGTCCCAGTGGGAAAGAAAATCTAACCCACTCAAAAGCCCTTGCCAGGGCTGGCCCACTGCCAACAGGCAGTGAGGGAACCAAGGAAAGTCCTGATTGACAGCCGAGAAGTATCTCAGGCAAAGCGAAAGAGACAACCTCAGAGATCCAGAAAGCTGTGCTCAGCACTTCTTCCAATCTCCTAGCCGTAAAAAACAGCACAGGAATAGACCCAAGCCTTGGATTAAAAACCCTGGCGAGCCAAGGGAAAGACAAGCTTCCCCCCCCCCCTTTTATTGGAAGGAAATGCTAATGTCCTGAGAAGATCCGTGCGTAAGGTTGTCCCCTCAACTGAGAAGGACGAACCCCCGCGGTGACCTTAAGACAACCATGCCAAAGTCTGCAAACCTTGGGATGTAGTAAAGCCCAAAAGGCTTGTGAGAAAGAAGTCAGCTCAAAATAAGAGTGACCAATCCCCACGAAAGAGCGAGAGAGAGACATCCAAGCACTAAGTACCAGAGTCCACCTCGAAGAGAAAACTCACAAATAGAAGGTCGCCAGTCATCCCCTACCAGTCCCTGCGAACGCAGGGAGAGAGGTAGCACCCGACAGCAGCCACTTACGACTGTGCGTAAGCTACCGGAAGTGAGGACCCACGGTGGTCAAAAACCGATGTGACTGGCAACCATAAACAAAATGGCTAAAAACCAGAATGTTCCCAAAACAGTCTGCTTGAAGGTAATCGAGAGTGAATCAAAAACCGAAAGCAGAAAACCAAGACTGGTAAACGTAAACCGTGAAGCCAGCCAGCCATAAGACCCCCGAAACCAGAGTTCTCAGGGAAAAAACAGGCAGTTAACTTCCTAGCCAAATCAAGAGCCTACCTGAGTTTGGCCAGAAACCCAGAGCGCGTCTGTCCCTGTCTGAAGACAGAGTCCAACGCGGAGAAAAACGGACAACCGCCCTAGACAAAGTTGCCTTTTGTAGCCGGGCGACTGTAAGGAAACCCGACCCAACGGACGTCATCCGGACTCGCCTCATACTAAGATGAGGAAGAAGAGAGGAAAGGCCCAAGACTGAAGTCACAGGAACCAAACCTTAACTAAACCTCTGCCCGAAGGAGAAGAGTAGCCAAAACCTGAGAGAGAGGAGGAAAGCCACAAAGAACTACTCCTCAAACATCCATTGTCCAAGACAATGCCCCCTCAGGAAAACCTGAATGTTACTTCCGAGGCCAACTCAAGTGAACCTTAAGTTTGGACGAAACACCAGAACGCGTCTGATCACTAGAGAAAGACAGAGTCCGACTCGATGAAAGACAACAAGGACCAAAGTCCGAACGTTTGTGGCCAAACAGGGGTAACCTGAAGCCAGAGAACCCCACAAGCCACAAGAAACAGGAAGGCAACAACCACCATCGCCGCAACGTGGAATGGCTGTTGCCCGGCCAAGGCTGCCTATTGGCTGCCAGCTTAGCTTGACCAGAGGAATGAGCATGCTTCTGCTAAGCATGTTTCTGAGTATGCTAGCCCTACCTTCCTTAAACCTTTGTAAAGCAGTCAGAGACCTGGTGATCTCTACTCGACTGAATCTCTACTGCAGGCAAAGTTTAAGCGACTCTCTTTGACTGTTCAGGGACTGAGAACGCGAAAGAAACGAGTCCCTCCGACACCCGCCGTACGAGCGTAGAGAAGGAAGGGCAGCCTCATCTGCTCCATGCTCACCCTAGCAAGGGCTGGCCAACAGAGTAGAGAAAGGAGGCAAGTTCCAAAGGCTGAATAAGCAAGAAGGAACAAAAGGTGAAGCCCGTGTAGCCGAAGCCAGCCAAGGCTGAGCATGTTCCGGAACTGAACCATAGTAGAAACAGCGGCAGAACCAAAACACTAGAGATACCACCTTCGGGAGGAGATGGCCTAGCCAAAACCTGCAACCCGTGGTACCTACAAAAGGTGACTAAGGAACCGGAAGTAGAAAAAACATCCTATCTTCACGGAACGGAAGTCCGACATCGACAACAAAGTCAACCAACAAGGAAGCCACCAATGTCGATGCACCCAAGGGAAATCCTGAGCCGAAGCTTGAGCTGCGACGGAAATCCAGAACGTGTTCGATTGCTGACTAAAGACTGAGAACCAGAATAGCTCAGCTACGAACGCAAACCGAAGTCACAGTTGCTGGTGGTAAACTGATGAATGAGATGACCGGAAACCGGAAAACCATCCAACCGGAAAAAGACCTGACTTATCCCCCTACTGACGGTCGTGAATAGGGGAAACGTCCAGGGCCACCCGAACTGACTAGGCAGTAAACGCAACACCCAACAGGTAAAGTGAAGACTGCCCCGGCTGAGGCTAAAAGCCTAAATGCCCGTAGGCCAGCCGCTGTTCCTCACCCACCGACCTCCGAAGGAGTGTCAGGAAGAGGAGAAGTGTATCCGAACAGAGCCGGAAATGCAGCAGACAAAACCGCAAAAAACGGAAGCGAAAGATGCATAGAGTAGACTGAGGCCGGAAGCCCGAACGCCCGTAGGCCAGTCCTCTGTCAACTCCAGTCAAAACCGCAACGTGTACTTGAAATGGAGGACTTATGCTTCCAGTAAAACCGGAAACACCACGCCGACAACGGCTGCTGCACTGGTGAAACACAAATGCCCACGACAGAACAAGAGTGAGACAGACCAGAAGAGGACTGGGGCCGGAACCCGAACGCCCGTAGGCCAGTCCTCGATCAACCCCAGACAAGCCACTACGTGCGCTTGTGATGGAGAACCTATGCTTCCAGACAGGAAGTGTAGGAGGCCGAAGCCCCGCCCGGGAAAACCTTCGACGTGACCTCTGCCGCAGCTTAGAGGACAGCGTTAAGCCTTTTTCCCAATAACCAGCACGTGTGGAATCGCTGACGACAGACTGAATGTCCGACACAACCGGCGAAAAAACCGAAGTCCACGTACTGGTGGAAGGCCGGTGAAACGGCATAACCGGAAAACCGGAAATCCGTCCCCCCCGACGTCGTCCTAACTCATGCCTCGACCAGGCTAAGAGAGAGAAGACGGCAAGTCTGCAGCCGCAGGCACCGGAACGGCAGTCGACGCGACAACCGAAGGTTGAAACGCTGACTACATCGGCCAGAGCTGAGACACCACCTGCCCGAAGGGCTGGCGCTGCTCCTCAGCTACCGACATCCGGGAGGAAGTGGAAGCGAAAGGAGCAGTAAATCCGGGTGGAGCCGGAAAGCACCAGACGAGACCGCGAAAAGCGGAAGCGCCGAATGCGAGGACGGAGGCCGGAAGCCCGAATGCCCTAAAAGGCAACGTCCGGTCAACCCCGGAAACGACCACAGCGGGTGCGTACGTCAGAGGACCTATGCTTCCAGCGAGTGCCGGAAGCGCAGCGCCAGAAACGGCTACCGCCATTGCTCCGCCACACAATGGTCTTCGAGGAAGCCAGGGTGTGACTGAACAGAGGACGAATGCCCGGGGGGCAACGTCCGGTCAACCCCGGAAACGACCACAGCGGGTGCGTACGTCAGAGGACCTATGCTTCCAGCGAGTGCCGGAAGCGCAGCGCCGGAAACGGCTACCGCCACTGCTCCGCCACACAATGGTCTTCGAGGAAACCAGGGTGCGACTGAACAGAGGACGAATGCCCGGGGGGCAACGTCCGGTCAACCCCGGAAACGACCACAGCGGGTGCGCACATCGGGGGACCTGGTCAACCCCGGAAACGACCACAGCGGGTGCGTACATCGGGGGACCTATGCTTCCGGCGAGTGCCGGAAGCGCAGCAGTCGGAAACGGCTAGACAACTCCGGAAACGACCCCAGCGGGTGCGTACGTCGGAGAAGTAGCCGGAACCAACTGCCGCCATTGCTCAGCCACACAATGGTCTTCAGTGAAGCCAGGGTGCGACTGAACAGGGGTTTGCGGGTCGTGAACCCGCCGAAAAGAGCTGTGTCCCAGCAGGGACTGTCCGACGGCCTCACGAGGGCCTGTGGACCAGCTCGACTTACTTGAATCGCCAACCACAGCGGTAGAAGACGAAGAAGCAAAACATCCGCCCTAGACAACGTCTCGGCCGGAAGCGTCAAAGAAGCCAACAAGGTGACGTCGCCCACAGACAGCGGGACCAACGGAAGACGCAGGCTTGGAACGCGAAAATTTCTTCACAAAGATAAGCAGACACCTGCAACACCTGATCTGCTAACGGCAGAGAAGGCGAGGAGAAGAAACAGGACATACAACAGTATATGACTGCCCCACAAAGTGTTTGTTCGAGGCAGAAAGAGTAACGAACAAAACATAACAAACATGTTAAATCCGAAACCACGACCAGTCCTACGGACTGGTAGATACCTGCTAAAGCCTAGCCAAGTAAACCACTGTCAGCAAAGCTGATACACAAAATGGCGGCCAAGCGATAAGTTACTGGACAAAATTTAGAAGTCCAAAACGGACGAAAATTAAGCAATAACAAAAATTCCTGTCAAAGTAATGACGAAATATGAAATGGCTTACCAACTAACAAAGCAGAAGGCAAAAACGCAGGTAAAGTAAGGAGAACCTCACCATAACATAGGCCTAGCCACATAAATAAGCTGTCAGGAAAGCTGAGCAACCGAAAGTGGCGGCCACAAGATAAGTTACTGAAACGCATTTAGGAGTCCAAACGGACAAAAAGTCAGCAACTATAGATAAATTCCTGTCAAACCAAAGACAAGAAGGAACAAGCTTACCAACTAAACAAAGCAGCAAGCAAGTAAGAAGGTAAAATTACGTTTACCTCCAAAATACATCGGCCTAGCCACAAAAATCTGTCAACTCATGCTGACAACAAAAATGGCGGCCAACAGTAGTCACTGAAATATCACAGGTCCAAACACGGACGAAAATCAGCAACTACAACAAATTTCCTGTCAAAATAATGACCAAAATGGAAAGAGCTCACCAACTACGAAGCAGGAGGCAAGATAGACGGTAACGTGGCCGGTGGGTGTCAAAACAACACCAAACAGCGCAGCCACAGGGGAGCCCAAAAATCAACAACCTGCTCCCTCGAAAGCTGTAAGGTCGAATGATATGAGCCACGTGTTCAGTAGCAGTAGTGACATGGCATGCACGATGGGAGGTAACTCCCCGGGTGTATGGTCATTACCATGGCTACGTTTACACTTTTTGTGGTTGGGGTTGCTTCCCTTAGACGGTTAGCCTTTTCAGAACCTAGCATCTCCGATTGTGTCAATGCTACATGTGATTCGGAGTAGGAATATGTAATTTAATGAGAAGATTCAAAAAAGAAAGTTAACTGACCTTGACAAAACAAGTAGCAACAGAAACAGCAACCACACAAAGAATATAATCTGTAACAGAGAGGACTTCCAGATGGCAGTTTCATTATCTCAAAATTCATATCAAAACAAATGCAATTAAGATCCATCACGGGGTCTCATAGTCACTTGTCACATTGGAGTATATTTAAATCACTTCATTTCCCTGGTATCAATTTTTTTTAATGAATTTCCTTTGCGTTGTGAGCAACACTTCCAAACTACACAAAAAGTTAAAGTGAAAATACTGCATTTAACATAAGTGATTTTGCCTCTTTCTCAAAATTCGACAAGACAGAAGAATACTGGCTTTTAGAGTTTGTATACAATAATGAGTAAGGCATCAATAGACGTAATCTACAAAAATGAGAAAAACAGTATCAGGTCATCCAGATTACTACACCGTGCAGACCTTATTTTGAATAGTTACTTCATCTGCATAAGACTATTTACTTACAGAAAAGAAAACATTTCCAAATAGGCTCCAGCAACCCTACCATGGGGTGGAATGAAAACATTGTAAAAAAACAAGAAGGGCAAAGCCCATACGACTCACATGCTTTACACATTTTTCCTACCAAAATACATGTGACCTTGACCAGGTCATCCAAGGTCATGCAACACAAAGCTGTTAATTCAAGACATAGGAAGTACAATGGTGCTTATTGGCTCTTTCTACCATGAGATATGGTCACTTTTAGTGGTTCACTACCTTATTTTGGTCACATTTCATAAGGGTAAAAGTGACCTTGACCTTGATCATATGTGACCGAATGTGTCTCATGATGAAAGCATAACATGTGCCCCACATAATTTTTAAGTTTGAAACAGTTATCTTCCATAGTTCAGGGTCAAGGTCACTTCAAAATATGTATACAATCCAACTTTGAAGAGCTCCTGTGACCTTGACCTTGAAGCAAGGTAAACCAAACTGGTATCAAAAGATGGGGCTTACTTTGCCCTATATATCATATATAGGTGAGGTATTGAATCTCAAAAACTTCAGAGAAAATGGGAAAAATATGAAAAATAGCTGTTTTTTAGGCAACATTTATGGCCCCTGCGACCTTGACCTTGAAGCAAGGTCAAGATGCTATGTATGTTTTTTGGGGCCTTGTCATCATACACCATCTTGCCAAATTTGGTACTGATAGACTGAATAGTGTCCAAGAAATATCCAACGTTAAAGTTTTCCGGACGGACGGACGGACGACTCGGGTGAGTACATAGACTCACTTTTGCTTCGCATGTGAGTCAACAAAACGAAAGCAGTAAAATAAGACAAATATTTAGAAATTTAAAAAAAATCAACAAATACAAAAACAAGATTTAAAAAAAATAATAATCAAAGAAAATTAAAGAAAACAACATGGAAAGAATAAATCCAAAAACAAAGAGACTGCCAACGTTCCAAAATTCAGAATCCAAATTTCTTGTTTTTTGAACATGGAAAGAAGTTATCAGAATTCAACTATTTACACCAATTTCACATCAAAACTGCACTGTTAACCCATAGTAAATGTAAGTTATTTTGATTTCAATGGAATAACAGTGAGGCGAATGGCAATTCAACAGTATGTACAGATGATCAAATATTTTAGCAATAAACAAATAGGCAGCATATATATGTCTGCTTTATCTCCCTTCACAACCTCAATTTTTTAAATGCTTGCTTGTCTTCCCTAAATGTTCCCATTTATGTAAAAATTCAATTTGGACCCCCAAAAAGATGGAATGGAATGAATAGAATAATAACAGTCAAATATTTTGTTAATGATTATATAGGTCTTAAATAACAAAACAAACTAGCTGCTGGGTCTCCCTGGTGTACTAAATTCATAAGTACCTTGCCTTGGCACCAGGTAAAAGCTCAGCTCAGCCAAATGCTTCTTATTATGCAATTGCATTAAAAATGCATTGTCATAAAGTTAGAGAATTTCATAAAAATACATAGATCTATAAAATGCTTGCCGATAAAAGTACTGAAAATGCAAAGAATAGATTCTGTTTACTAAGAAAGAAAGAAAACTCAAAGAAGAACATATTAGAACATGATGTCTTCATCATCGTCATCGCCATTTGTTTCTCCAATTAAACCACTGCCATACTTGGGTTTGAATCTGTGCACAGAGGGTGTTGAAGCCTGAAACATGAAACAAAACATGGATTTAGATTACTTGTTTTTCTAAGACAACACATACCTTCAAGAAAGTGTTCTGTGCAATATTGCATTTCATCATCAAATTGCAGTATGATGTACTAGCTGTACAATAAAAAACGCTCGCGCTGGACCCGAGTACTCTTCAGACTGGCTCGCTCAATAAATATAAATGTTTGGAATGTCTGTGGTGTGAATGTTGGTTTCTGACCAGAAATGCAGATCTATCTCTGGCCGATTCATAGATTCAACCTACAAACTGCGACCTCATCTGTGATCAGATGGCCAAGCAATGCGTGAAATCTTTTATTCTAAAGCCTTATGGCTCGTTTTGACAAGCATTAAACGGACGAAATTAACCACATGCAGTTTATTCTTCAGAAAAATGCACACAAAAAATGGGTTGGGTTCGGTGATTTGTACATAAACGTCTTCCTTGCGATAGATTCGCTTATTATTTTGTCTTATGAAGTCGTCATCAACACGAACACAATGATTGCAGAAGCAAACTCTGTACCTACACGACCGAGACACAAGACTGATTATTTCACAGCTGCAATGACAAAGACGTTTTGGGTAAGCTTACTCACGTCAGGTCTTCACTGACAAGCTAGGAACAAACGGAAAATTCTGAACAAAAGTAAATGACGTCAAAGTCTCTTTCGCTTTGCGTGTAACTTTGTCATGAGTATGATGACGTATTTTTGTGTGACGCGTTCGGCTGTTCTATCAGGTCAATGGCTGCGTGTTGCCCCGCCGGTGTGAACTCCTCCTACGGCCAAGTCGTTTTTGTGGTTTATTTCGCATTTAGGTCCCAGGTAACATTATGAAGTTTTAATACGATCAATCGGACCTATTATCAAGTTAGTGTATCAACTTTTGAACGAACTGCGCCCAGTAGTTTCCCAGCAATAAGCTGTTAAGTGGAGAAAGACAGACAGACACACAATTAAAGTCTGCTGAGCCCTAGTACTAGCGTACTCAGGAATAAAGTTAATCTATTCTGAAAGTTCAAGGAAATCAACTATAACCATCATTACAATCTCTCGAACAAAAAAGGACTTCAAGATGTTGCAAACAGGCAGCATATACCTTCAAAACATTAAATAAAATGTGGATATTCACATCAGAAAAGATTACTAAGTTCCATTATACAAAAACTTAACTGTTTGACAATTACTTACACACACAATATAAAAAGGTACATATGATTGTGTAAATATGAAAACATTATCAACAAACTCACCTTTCGTCTTTGCCCTTTTCCTGAAACAAACACATATTCACAGTAAATATCTCTAACATGCAAGACGCAATAGCATCAAATCTTCATCATTCTTTTTGTGAGCAGGCAAACTGGTTCTCAGATATGCTCAAACAATTGCCTTATTATGACCTTTATAAAAGGATGAATGCACCTTACAAACACATACCTGTCAAGTCTTACGTTTTTTGCGTAATTCTTACGGAATTTTGATGTTTTTCAAGTTTTACGGCGTATGCCAAAGATCTTACGGTTTTTACAAAACAATTTGGTCAAATAAAAAAAAGATCGCAAAGGTTCGTCCGAGAACAAAGTAACAGCTACAAAATCTCACAGTAACTGATCCGGCGGAAGTACAAGGCAACGCGCATGTGCACACCGTCAGCGCGATCTGACCGAGTACTGTGCGACCACGCTTGACCACACGCGACCTCAAATTAAAGCAGTTACATGTACTATTGTTGTTGTTGTCGGTATCTTCAAGGTATTTTCTCACGTTGTGTGAAGTTTTAAGCCATAGAAATGAAACTAAGGGAGTTGTGATGCATTTTGGAAGAGCTCGCGATCGAAAGGAGCCGGATTTCTGTCACATCCAATCATGTCGGACTTGTTTTTAGAACACGCGCGACCTCAAACTTAAGCATTTACATGTCATATTTTTGTTGTTCTAGTATCTACACAGTATTTTCTCATGTTGTACCAATTCAAGTGTGAAGCCATATAAATAACAAGAAGGGCAAAGCCCATACGACTCACATGCTTGACCTTGATCTTTACATAGCAATGACATCATACACTAAGAACTGCTTTACACATTTTTCCTACCAAAATACATGTGACCTTGACCCAAGGTCAAGGTCATCCAAGGTCATGCAACACAAAGCTGTTAATTCAAGACATAGGAAGTACAATGGTGCTTATTGGCTCTTTCTACCATGAGATATGGTCACTTTTAGTGGTTCACTACCTTATTTTGGTCACATTTCATAAGGGTCAAAGTGACCTTGACCTTGATCATATGTGACCAAATGTGTCTCATGATGAAAGCATAACATGTGCCCCACATAATTTTTAAGTTTGAAACAGTTATCTTCCATAGTTCAGGGTCAAGGTCACTTCAAAATATGTATACAATCCAACTTTGAAGAGCTCCTGTGACCTTGACCTTGAAGCAAGGTAAACCAAACTGGTATCAAAAGATGGGGCTTACTTTGCCCTATATATCATATATAGGTGAGGTATTGAATCTCAAAAACTTCAGAGAAAATGGGAAAAATGTGAAAAATAGCTGGTTTTTTGGCAACATTTATGGCCCCTGCGACCTTGACCTTGAAGCAAGGTCAAGATGCTATGTATGTTTTTTGGGGCCTTGTCATCATACACCATCTTGCCAAATTTGGTACTGATAGACTGAATAGTGTCCAAGAAATATCCAACGTTAAAGTTTTCCGGACGGCCGGACGGCCGGACGGACGGACGGACGACTCGGGTGAGTACATAGACTCACTTTTGCTTCGCATGTGAGTCAAAAATAAGTGCGTTGTGATGCAATTTCGAAGAGGTAGAGAGCGATGTTTGTCACAACCGATCATAATCATATACGACTTGTTTTTAGAACATGCGCGACCTCAAACTAAAGCATTTACATGTCATATTTTTGTTGATCTGGTATTTGTCCTTGATTGTTGAGACACACATGAGTTTCTGGCTTGTAACTTGTGTGTTTTACATATTCTGTTTGGCTAAAATGTTCTCTTTTGCACATTGAATGTGGTGGGGGTTTCCATTCATGATTGAATCACTGTGCTCAATGAATGCATGTTGTTAAAACACACTTGTCTTGTGCCTTTACTATCATGTGGTGTTTTTGTACATTCTGGTAACATTTTTGTGAGGGGCGTAAATGTGTGTCTGGTTGGACGTGTGCCGTCTTTGTACAATTTAGGTGATTCTCGGTACAATTTACATTTAAACATGCTTTGCATTTCAAAATTACATAAAACAGTGCAGTTCATTGTTGA
The DNA here is from genome assembly GCF_037325665.1 of Littorina saxatilis. Classification (NCBI taxonomy): domain Eukaryota; kingdom Metazoa; phylum Mollusca; class Gastropoda; order Littorinimorpha; family Littorinidae; genus Littorina; species Littorina saxatilis. Next base: position 35,449,557 of record NC_090246.1, read on the forward strand.
GAAAAGGTTTTTTTTATTATGTGCAAAATAAGGCTGATTTCTTGTTTTTGTGTGTGTATGTGTGCATGTATTTAGTTCTTGTGGTGATTAATCTAACGACTTCTGCAGTTTTGCACCTTGTCTTATGCTTTTTGGTGCAAACTTATGGTTTTGTGAACAAAATCTTATGGTGAGAGTCCACAAGAGCTTGACAGGTATGCAAACATCATCAATTATCCTTTACAATTATCAACTACACAAACTTTCTTTATGACATGACTAATCTCTGCACAAAACAACATGGCTTAGTTAGATATTTTGGTCAGGTTCACTCCTCCAGACTTCCCCTTTACAAATATAAAAAAAAGTACTCATCAGCATACCACCACCACCCCCCCCCCCACACACACACACACACATATCCCCTTTTTAATTACAATCCACTTACCAGAAGATGGTCGTTGTACTGAGGATCTTCGAGATTGTCCAGAAGACTTGGTATCATAGTATTCATCTTCGTCTTCATAGGAATCATATCTGATCAAAGAATATGCAAAGTGGTCACCTTTCCATTTCACACTAACGCAAGTATAACAATTCGAATAAGGCGAAATTACTACATTTAGTCAAGCTATGGAACTCACAGAATGAAACTGAACGTAGTCCGCCGCTAGTGCAAAAGGCAGTGAAAGTGACGAGCGGTTGCGCTGTGCTTCATAGCACGCTTTACTGTACCTCTCTTCGTTTTAACTTTCTGAGCGTGTTTTTAATCCAAACATATCATATCTATATGTTTTTGGAATCAGGAACCAACAAGGAATAAGATGAAATAGTTTTTGAAACGATTTCGGAAATTTAATTTTGATCATAATTTTTATATTTTTAATTTTCAGAGCTTGTTTTTAATCCAAATATAACATATTTATATGTTTTTGGAATCAGAACATGATAAAGAATAAGATGAACGTAAATTTGAATCGTTTTATAAAAATGTTTTTTTTTTACAATTTTCAGATTTTTAATGACCAAAGTCATTAATTAATTTTTAAGCCACCAAACTGAAATGCAATACCGAAGTCCGGCCTTCGTCGAAGATTGCTTGGCCAAAATTTCAATCAAAAATGAGGGTGTGACAGTGCCGCCTCAACTTTTACAAAAAGCCGGATATAACGTCATCAAAGACATTTATCGAAAAAAAGAAAAAAACGTCCGGGGATATCATTCCCAGGAACTCTCATGTCAAATTTCATAAAGATCGGTCCAGTAGTTTAGTCTGAAACGCTCTACACACACACACACACGCACACACATACACCACACCCTCGTCTCGATTCCCCCCCTACGTTAAAACATTTAGTCAAAACTTGACTAAATGTAATAAATGAACCATTTATAACATTCATTATTTCACTTGAACTTTTAGATTAATCCTCTTTTGAAAAATGTGCACATCAATGAAAAAACACACAATTTTTCCAACCCACACATGGAAGAGGTAATTCATTACACACACAAATTTAAAAAAATTACTACGTTTTCACAAATTTCTCAGAACAGCAAGTAGAAACCTCATACGCAGATTCAGGTTTAAGTTTTACGTCAAGCTGTGCACTAAATCACCATATGAAAGTCCCTTTTCCAGCAATTTTGGCAAGCATTTTTGTACCCCCCAAAAATAGTAGAATGTAAATTCTAGCAAAACAAAGGAGTAGTCTCTATATATGCTCCATGCAAAACCTTCAGTCTTTATCTGCTGTTGCAAATCAACAAATATCAAAATTCTATCACTGGACAAACCTTTGACTTCGCAGGCGTTTCATCTGCTCTACACGTGCATGGTGACCCTTGAGGCTAGACTGAATAAGGAATACGTCATCATCATCTTCAGTGGCAGTGGAGGAATCATCGTCAGCCAAGTGACGCAACTGCTTCTTCCTTGACCGGTGACCATTCAGCGCTGCCTGTATTGTGTACGCAGCCTGGTACAGAGCAAGAGAAACACATGGTTTGAGAACAGCAGAAAAAAATAAAAAATAAATGCAGGAGACATAAATGAAAGTTTGAAAAATGCCAAATGATGGAGGCTGAAGGATAAGCTGCAAGACTCAACGAATAATGCTACTCTTACAGATTTACACCTTTAACTATCACAAATGTTACTATTTTACACATTTACGAACCTTGTTTCAAAGATTAAAAATACAGTCAAATACCGCTAGCAAATTCACACTAAGAAGCTCTGCTTTAGCATGTTTTAATGTACACCCACTCCATTTCAGCAATGTGACATGAATAGTTTTGAGTATTTCATTAAACATCTTACAATGTGATTGTCAAAGATTTTTACACGATTTTGTTCTTCTGCAAAACTCTCTTCTACAATAAGCATCATAAAAACCATGCACAGTGTCAGCTCTTAATGCATGTTCTTGTCTGACTGCTAACGTAGATTAATGAAGAAAGCATGATGACCGTAATGCAAACAAAAGATCAATACAAACAACAGGGATGCAGTCAAGAAAGTCATGACAAAATCTAAAACAAATAGACCGCTAACGTGACTCCTAAGCTGTCAACGTCTGCCTGCCAGGGTTTGCCCGAGCGCTACATCATCCCTCCTTTGTTTGTTAACACTGCAAATAATCGGATTATAGATCAGGGAAGTGTATAAATACTCACATCATCCACATCTCCATCATGTTTGCGATGCTGGTAACCAATCCATTCGTTCTGGATTTTCTTTGCTGCCCGGTTCTCCCTGAAGTGTTGCACCTTTTCATCCTACAATCAAGAAAAGTTTTTGTTTATTTTTTTGTATCAGATTTTTGTTTTGTGACTTGTCTCTTTTTTTTCATAAACAACATTATCAGAACACCATTTTCCACCACACTTTTAGTATCAAGCTGTATCGTAAATAGTGTTGTATAGTGGAATCCCTGTTTTAAGATCATGCACACACAAAACTGAAAAAGTCGTGTCTTCAAAGGCAGGAAATCTTGAAACAAATTGGATTCATGTACAGACTCGAGGTTATCAACAGAACATCTGAGAAAACTGCGTTTAAAAGGGGGCGGGGGGGGGGGGGGGCTGGTGTCCATAAATAAGGGTCTTAAAAGGGGGGATTCCACTGCGCCCTTTTTGAAACCAAGGTTGTATCCTTCCCGAGACTATAGTCCACGCTGAAAGGAAACAAGCAATAGAAAGCCTTCAAGAATATTATATGCCTTATACACAATTGTAAATATATGTAATATGCTTCATTCTCCCACTGCAAACGCTAAATGTTTAGACTTTGCGAAGATCTTCTAACTTCACAGTCTATTTTAAATTCACAATAATGATGGCTCCTTTTGAGTAAATAAATTGTATAAAAATGTAACAGCATTGCAATAATATTGCATGAACAGGTTTATTATTCCTCTTGGTCTATATCCTTTATTGGAGGATACTTGGAATGAGCCAAAGCAAAGTTAATACATGGGTGTATGACTCAGCTCATCTACATAATAGCTCTTGCTCCAGGGCATTGCACAAAAAGTAATAAACACACTTGGTGTGAACACTAGCACACACACAAATTATCAATAAAAGTATGGTGAAAATCTCAGACGCCATAACCACAAACAAGAAGTGAACAAAGACAATAAGTTTGTTTCTTGTGTGTTCATAAGATTTAGACACATAGTTCAATATCTAAAGCAAACAGACACATGCTAAAGTTCCATTATCTTACAACAGTATGAGGCCTTGAACATTGGGCGACCTCTTTAAAAGAATGTTGAGCTAAGTCTATGTAATACAGTGCCCCCCCCCCCCCCCCTGTTTTAAGACCCCCTAATTTTAAACTACCCCCCTGTGTTTCAAAAAGGAGTTCCACTGTACTGCTTCCCATGTAATCTACCTTTACAAGACCACTAGCATTAACTCTTGTGTGTTTACACATTCGTTATTTTGGCACTGGTGTATGGAGAAACTGACTTGAGGTCAATGCAGAACGAAGAGGGAAATAAGTTTCTGAATTATATAATGACCACCTGAGTCTGTGTCTGATCAAATCTGTGTATTGTGTCTTTACAAATGGCCTTTAGTATTACTTCATCTTTCTTTTTTTTAATCAGGGGACTGCATAGTCTCGTAATATCTGCACTTTGACAAATAAAGTGGGTTGAATTACTCTATCATTGAAGTAAATGTAGTACCTAATGTGTCAATAGATGACATTCTGAACAATTTAATATACCATCTGCTAAGGGACATGTTGGATGAATTGCTGATTCTGATGGACTTAGCTGAACATCTACACATAGAATACAATACAATTGTATTGTCTCATTTTGTGATTGCAATACAGGCACAAACAAACATTCCCAACACTTTTCCAGTTTGTCAATTTCCCTAACCTTCTAGTTATTTGCTAGAACCAATTCACATTTCCTCACAAGACATGCATGTGCACTTGCACACAAAAGGTGAGTTTGCATCAGTTTTGCACCCAGTAATATAAAAGTGCCCTGAAACAGAACCAGGCGCAAAACACAAAGCAACCAAGCTCCAGGGGTGAAAAAAGCACTGCATCCACCACACAACATACTCTGGATTTCTTCTCCTTCTCTTGGTTTCTCCATGTTCGTTGTATTGTTCTGGCTGCATGGTTTTCTCGAAACTGCACTACTTGCTTTTCCTGTGATAGCATGAGGTTGTTCTTTATATTATACATCTGCAAGGAAAAAAGGGCATATCCTTTGCCCTACTTCCTCCTGTCCCCATCACCCATAAAATGAGCCAAAAAAAGAAAATTACATGTAAACTACTTCATGTACTGAAGTGGCAGAGAACTGCATGGACAAAGCCTTGGTTCTGAAAGTGATTGTTGTTTTATTTATTTATTCATCTTTGAAAATATAGACAGGATACCTGTGAAATAATACACTTAATACTTCCATTATTTATCCAAGCAATGTTTACATCTTTGATACATAAAATACCAATATAAACTTTTAATAAAGACTTCTTAAGAGTGATACCAGCGCAGCAGAAAGAAAACAATACCCAAGTAGGAACAAAACAGAAAACATATAAGTGGGGTTAATGAGACTAGGGAGGATGAGAAAGTAGAGGTAGAGGGTTGAGGGGGGGGGGGGGGGGGGTGGAACTGAGGAACATGCTTATACAGTTCAAAACAAACAAGAACAGAGCTGTGTAAAACTTAAACTCTTAACTGATACAACAGGCACTACTATAGTTACACAAAGAGAGGTATACGATCAACACTTTCCGAAATTAAAAAAACACACCAATAAAACAAGCCTTACCTGTTCCTGCTGCTGTTTGCGATTCCTCCACTGACGTTGAATGCTGGTGGCTGCGTGCCTTTGTTTGAATTCGTTCACATTTTGTGCACGGTCTTCGGACATCATGGAATCCCGCCTGGCACTGTAGGGTCGACTGGCACTAGAGGGTCGACGACTACTGCCAGCACTGCCCACATCTCGACTGTGAAACATCAAAATACTTGGGTCAGAAAAATCATGTTTCACTTTAAAAGCACGCAAGGTCACAATATCAATAAATAATTATGTTTCTGAGAGATCTTACATTATTGGAGATCTTACATTATACAAAAATGGCAACGGACCCACACACACACACACATGCCAACACCCAACCTCTCTCTTTCTAATATTACACAAGTACAGACTGAATCTTCTCTGTTCAGGTAAACAAATAATACAATGTTCAAGATAACTATGCTTTGCCTTTCTGAACAGAACAAAACTCAAAAAGATCATCTTATTAGGTACATAAATGCCTTTTTATGGTTTGACACAACTTACCTTGCACGACGCCGGGGTGTAGGAGTGGGTGGTAGTGACTCTCTTCTGCAACAAACAATGTAAAAGTGTGAACTAAGTAGCTGAGCCACAAAAGCATATAGTAACTCTTACAACACTGTGAACATCTCTCAGATAAAGCTGCAAACACATCCCCTCCTTCCCCCCCCCCCCCCCCCAACAAAGACTGCATCAACAAACAAAAAACAGCTATAGGCAACTATAATTCAGACAGACTGACCAACAGAGACAAGACAGACCGACCGGAAGACACACATACAATTCCACCAAAGTTTACTTTTCGTGGTATATATCATCTACATTGCCACTTCTTGCTCCTTTTGGTTTCTCGGATATTCAAAGCACATGCCAAACAATCGATTCTACTAAACCTTGGAGCAAATACATTCAAAACTAAAGGAGACAAAGACATACTCATCAAGCTTCCTGCTGGAGCGTTCTTCACGCAGTCGCTTGATTGTGAGCTTGAGACGCTGAACCTCATCCAAAAGTTCCGTCTCTCGGTGGTCCAGTTGACTCAGCCTCTCTTCCAACGACCCTTTAAGCACCAGTTTGCTGCGACTGACATCTTTGTCAAGGCTACCCGTAGAGTCTGTCTCGTATCGTTCTCCTTTGTTCACCCGCTACATGGAGACAGAAATAAAATGACATGAAAACATGTATATTTGCTAATTGGGCTGATTTTATACACAGATAATAAAGCAATTATATTATGCGCTTTTGAAAGTGACATATCCTGGACATAGAATTTCTCGATGCCCAACATAATGAAGGATAAGGGTTCATGTCATTGGAAACACTTATGAATGAACAATATAGTACACAAACATGCAGGTGCACACATATATAGCCCTCTCTCTCACTACCGCAATCCATCCCACTCTAGGCACACCATCATATGCATTATTAATGTAATGTGTTTACCCCTGTAAGCGGTGTATGGCTGCCTAAATAGCAGGGTAAAAACGGTTATACACATAAAAAACGTGAGAGTTTCAGCCCACAAACAAAGAAGAAATGTGATGTGTCGCTCTCGTTCTGAATATTCATGTTGTAGATTCAATAGGAACCAGCTAAAGGACCTAGGTTATACCCAAAACGTCTATCTTGTTAGGAAATAAAGAAATATCAATGCATCACATTATGAACATGTGTCATTGACAAAACTTGATTTCACAGTTTCCTGGAGGTGAGGAAAAAATCCTGTTTTCAAGCCTCTGATTTACATTGCAACACCCTCAAATCAAAAGAGAAATAGTAAACACCTTTTCAAGATTGGAAATTGTCATCAGTAGTTCTCGCCTGTTCATGTCGTCATAGTCTCCTGCAAAAGACATCAGCACATTTTGAAAAACATGCAGAGAGAAACAAATCTGCATACAAACAAGGATATGTAAAAGTCAGGTTAAAAAGCACCATTAGTAGTATAGATCAGTTGTGTTAATTTATTCAAAAAGCTTTTTTGTATTCATAGTTAATATGTAAAGCGCAGAGAGCATAGTTTACTGTGGTTCACGCTATATAAGCTTTCATTATTATTATTATTATTATAAACTCAACACAGGATTCTCCTCACTCTTACGAGATGTGATCGAAGCACATGCATTAAATAACATTCTTGAAATCTTGCTGCAACGTACACCATCAGCTAGTCTACACCAGGACACAGATTTTTTAGCCAGCATTCGCGCACACTCACACGAACACACCACTTACTGTCCAAGTCAGGTTTGAGATTGCTTCCTTCAATGGCCTTTTCCAAATCCTCTTTCAAACTCCTGTTTTCCTGCTGTAGTGCTTCATTGGAACGACTCAGACGAAGAATAGTCTCGTTCAACGCTTTCACTCTCACTGAATTTTCAGAGCCAACCCTGTAAAATGATGCAAGAACAAAGGAGACAGTGAAAGGATGCGTCGTTTCTGTACATCCAAAACAGTTGAGAAACAATAAGACATTAATATCGGGAATGAATGCTCTGTCCCGTTCAATACAAAATGAACTCACTCAATACAGCTCAAAGCTTTATAACAATAAACAATAATGAACACTTCATTGTCCATTTAAATGAGTACCTTAAAAAAGATAATTGTTTGACACAACTGAACATTATTACATTTTACAACTTTCATCTTTGTATTTACTCACACTGATGTACATCATGCAAGCTCTGTACATTTCATGGTTGAAGAATGACCCTTCAAAGCCAAGCAGACACTATAACAATGCAACTCACTTTGTTGAAGATGCTGACTTGATGTTTTGAAGTCTGACAATTTCTTGGTAGAGTGCTTCCATCTGGACTTTCATCTCCTCCACCTTGGTCACTTTCAATTCTGCCTGTAGCTTGCTGCAAAAAGAATTAGAGATATTTGAGTTACATACACTCAGCTGCTTGTACATATACAGACTCGGATCTATAGTCTGGAAAAATTAAGAATCCAGTGACATCAGCAGGAGCAATGACAGGCTCGCAATATTAAACAAACACAAACACAGGGCTTATCTATTTCAAATTGTTTTAATGCCTGTCCAAATGTTCACCGGAAATAAGAGACGTACATCACACACACACGCACACACACACACACTGACACACACACACACAACAGCATGCAGGGCATACAAATTCCATTACTGCAAATATGACTGATAAATAATTTGACCTCTTGCAAAGAAATATTCAAGTTATGGCCATCACCTTATAAACATTCCATGGACCACAAAACAGCTTTTTGTTTTGTTTACTTGACAAGCCAGAACAAAAATGAAAAAAAACTTACTTATATGCTGACTCTCTGTCTCGCAGCTGAACCTCTAGCTTCAGAATCTTCTGCTTGAGACTGTGAATGACGGCGCCTGAGTCTGGCTTTCTGTCACCAATTGTCCGCCGGATCTCTTCACTCTGTACATGTAACAGTAGTTAAAAGCATCTACACACATTTTATGCTTGTAAGCACAGTATCATCCAACATAACAACATGCATACACACACACAGACACAAAAACTTGGCACATGCACAAACACGCACACACTCACATACACACACACACACACACATACACACACAACTAACTGCAGAAAAGGCCCAGCTTACCTTTCCAGGGTTGAGTAAGCTTTCCATTTCTTTCTCCTGCAACAGAAATGAAAGGAAAGACCTGTGACATTCTGTGAAACACAACAGTACATTTTGCACAAAAGCACATTCTGTTCAAATATTATTAAAAAAAACTGTGATCATAAATTGTATTAATCTACAAACAATCTGTTATAAAACTGCTTGATACACCCTGAAGCGTTTATCTTTTTTCTTCAGAATGTTACATTCAAATCTGTTTGCACCACAATTTTACACTGAAGTATAAACTCTAGCACTTACCTTTTTCAAATTATCTTCCTCTAATCTCCTAATTTTGGTCTTCATTGTAGAAGAATCGTGGTTCATTGCTGATATTTGCTGTGAAGAAGAAGAAACATGAAAACAAATTTACTTGATTTAAAAACAAAAACCCAGTATCGAGCTTGTGGATAGTATTCATTACGAGCTAAAGATACCTTCCTTCTAACATAAAACATTATGAAAAACACCTCTTAAGATCTGCCCACAGGAGCTTGTATCCAACCACCGGTCGATAATTATTTACTCCTGCATGCTTATTATTTACTGCTGCATGCTTACCCTTACTACTACTACTTATCAGTAAATAGTAGTAGTAAGGAGACTGTATGGAATAAGGAGTAAATATATGGAATAAGGAGTAAATAATGCTCGACCGGCGATTGGATACAAGCTCCTGTGGATCTGCCCAAGCTTTTACATGGGATAAGAGCTTCCTTCTGTTTTAGACATATACAAAAAATCAATAGTCTGATGCTTCCTTCGCAGACTGACAAAGGTGTCAATTAGAAAATTGATTCATCGAAAAATCCCCACTCTGCAGAGAAAAGCATCCTGCTTGTAGATTTTTGGAGAGCAAGTGGAAGGATGCTCTTATTATCCTATGCAAAAGTTTTGGTAAATCTGTGGTGATTTACAAAATGGTTTATACGGAAAAAGATATATCTAATGCTGAAAGAACTAGATTGAAACCAGTTTTAAGCATGTAACATCATGCAGAAAATATTTCCTGCCTTTTTATGTTCCATCTCAGCAGGGACCTATATTAGAGGGATAGGAAACTCCCCCGCCTCACGCGAAATGCGTGCTTACCGCGATGCGCGAGACGCGTCAGCTGACTAGTGCCAGAGGTCACAGACTTTGCGCATGGGAATTTACCGTCCAGTTTATTTCTGTTTACTGCGTTTTCACTTGGAATTCGACATCTCTTGTTCAAGGTGAGTGTTTATATTTATCAGGAGTCCAAGTTTTTGTTTTCTTTTTGTCATTCAACTCATGAAAACCGACGTAAGTTAGCATCAAAGTTGGCAGTCTGTTACGCCGCCGGTCACGGCTTTGAGAAAAAATGGCGTTTTCACGCGATGGTTCCATTTTCATGATGAAATCATTCATTGTGGATTTTTTAAAGATCGGCAGAGGGGCAAGCATTCACTAACTTTGTAAGTAATAAAACTAATTTTGAAATTTTAACTGATTTACGCTAGTTGTTATTGTTGAAAGTAAAACTGAAAACGGTGTCCCGTGAAATTATTCAACAGGGCCGAAAAGTTTCAAAGTCCGATGTGCAAAAGTTGCATTTTGTGTCAAGAAAAATACATAAAAAGAAGCATTTGATTTTAAAGCTGCCCTGTGTGTGTTGTAATTTGTTTATGATAGTAATGCATGGCGGCGAACTTTGTAAACATGAAGTCCACGATGTATACTAAAAAGTCTGCTCAAGTCTCAGAATTAAAATGTTTTCAGCAGGGAAGCCTCGAAAATGCGTCTTTTTTTGCTAATTTCCAAAACTTTTGCAATCAATATCTTCAACAGAAAAATTCAGAAAATTTCAGAAAAAATGTAATGGTGTTATTGATTATGTTTTTGAAAGCAAGGTGCATCCATTATTCCTTTCTTTTTCTTACTTTAATTAAATCATTGCATTAAAGTTGGGATATTTGGACATATTTGCAGATGATAACAGAGTTTCAGTCCTAGTCTAAGAGCTATTGCTGCATGACTCTACCGACAATCAAAGAGTCAAATAAATAATAAAATATGTCATGTCATATATGAAAAGAAAGGGTTTTTCCTGTACAATTCATCTGCACATGTGTCATATCTGTACTGCTGCTTATCTGACTTTAATTTCATATAATAATGATAATTTAACAGATTTACAGTTAGGCCAAAAAAAAAAATAGGTGTGGTTACGGTAACATAGTAAAAAAAAATAGGGTAGGAAGGTAGGCAATCACTTTTTTTTTTTTTTAACTTTTTTTTCTAATGTGTACAAATTAAACCTACTTGACAGGGAAATAAGTGTGCGACTCGGGCGCTTTCGCTTTCATTGCGTTTTCTGCACTCGTTTACTTGTTTTTTGTGTGTATTTTTTTGACAAATGTAATAAAAAGTTATAGGGTCGGCCCCAAAAAATAGGGTAGGTCGGGTTACCGTAACCACACCTATTTTTTTTTTAGGCCTTACCTTAAAGTCAAAGCGTATATATTTTTTTTTTGATTTTGTTAGTGGTGAGCTGTTAATTTTATGCTTATAATAATAATTATTGTTTGCAAAGAGTGTTGCAACAAGGAATCAGAAACACATTTAATTGGTTATTTATGTAGGGGCATTTGTAATATGTTTATTTATGTTGTCATTATTTTAATGATCTTCCAGATGGGGCGGAGGAAACGTGTTGGAATGCCTCGGAAAGGATCGAGATCCAAACAGGGTGCAGCATGCAGAAAGAATGCTGAAGAAAAGAATATGAAGACTGAGGAAGACAAGTTGTTGCAGTTTTGTACTCAGATCCAGTAAGTATTTTTCATAATTAAAATAATACACTATATTGTCAGCAGTTTTGAATGTAGAAGGGATGACCGAATTTAGGTATGTCAAGTACTCTAGCCTGGATTTATGATTTGTGAAGGGAAATGCAAAAAGGAGGGACTAACTACATATTTCTCCTGTTCCCAACTGTGAGACAGAGTTAAAAGCAAAGCCATACATGTATAATAACATAACACAATGACAACAGGGCCAAATAAATGTTCACAAGGCAGAGCCTTTTTCAGTTTTTGCCTTGAAAGGACCTACTAGTCTTTCTATAAACACATTTCCAAGGCTACTTATGTACTTGCTGTTGGAAATATCAAGTTAGATTAAATGACTATATTTTCTTTTTATTTGTCAGGCTTGACGAGGGTGCTCCAGCAGAACCTTGGGAGTGGGGTGATTTTCTGATTGAGGACTGCCCTGGGCCGATGTGTGCGGAGCTAACTGTTGATCGCGATTCATCAGGAACCGATGATTTTAAAGATTAACTTAGTTTAACTGATGACAGGTGTTGTGTTTAATAAAAATTACTCAGAAATGTTTTGATTCTTTGCTTTGTTCTTATTTATTGTGTATGCAACAAAACAAAAAAACCCACTAAAATAGGGAGAGGTGATAGAAAAGAAAGCACACATCATCACCTTCACACCAAAACTTGATAACACTGTATGACAGGAAACTAATTTATTCACACACACAAAACCAAAGAGCAGGCAGATGAATGCAGTCACAATGAATGAAGTATACGTCACTATGCATATGAGCACAGTTTAAAATTCACACAAGCATCAGAATATTTGCAGTACCACAAAATGCACATGACAATGGAAAAGAAAACCATTATTCTGCTTCTGGATTTTTCACAGAGTTTGACAGGACAACATAACCAGTTCAGTTCCCAAATATAAATGCTTGCACTCGACACATCAGTTCACCTGTACCCATACACTGAAAGTACTGAGGAAAGAGATCAGTATGGACTGCCAAATATGTCCAAAACATGCTAGCTATCTGAATACTAATTCAAGCTATGTCTACCAGATGCACATGCTGCATAAAGTGACTGAACATGAATACCTTCAGTCCTGAACCTAAGGAATATCATTCATAAGTTCATGGTACCTTGTTTACATCTGTGCACCCTGCATCTTTATTATTGACGCATGAGTGAAGCTTATAAAGTCTTAAATGTTTCATCATCTCATCCACATTGCCATCTCTTGAGACGATACTTGGCGCTATGGCAGTAAGAGATGATTTCTCTGAAGATATTAATATAGGCATCCTCTTCAATCCTTTTAATAGCATTGATGAGCAGGTCTCTGAAGGTTGCATTGCTTAGGCGGGTGTTCCTCTCAGCGTCACAGCAGTCTCCCTCAACCAGTCCGTCTAAAACTGCAACTGCATCAGACTGGGCGTCACCGTTGTCAATTCAATGCTCACTGGCTGAAACAGAGAATGATAACATACAACTTAATGAATGCAGTCAGGTAAATTTCAACATCAGGATACACAGCACAATTCATGTTTACTGCTCATCATGTAAAAACTCAAATGAACATGTTTTGTAAGTATGCAGGTTCCCAAACAGATGTCTACTATAACAGAAATCCCCATTCACAAATTCCTACTTCACTGCTTTCAGGAGATGCATTAATATGTTGGGCTTCAAGGTCCACTGATAACACGGTTTTACTGTGATTGGTATGTTGGTATTCCATGTAATACTATAATAAATTACATTTTTATTGGTAGGTCAGTGTTTCAGTTAGACTATATTATTATGATGATAATTATGAAACACACACGCACACGCGCAGATATATATATATGGAATCTTACCTTTCAAATGTGGCTTGTTGTGCTTCTTGGTGATGTATGTCTTCTGAAACCTCTGATAGAGGCATAACTATATTAAGTGTTGGTGCAATCGGGACACTTGAAATTCTTAGCAGACGAACTATGCACTTGCAGGAGACGGAAGAACCGTTTCGCTTGCGATTTCGTCACTTTCAGGTTCGGAACCGCTTTCACATCATCCTCCGTAAATTCTCCAAAAATGTACTCCAGTGGCAAGTCGTCCCACTTCAGAAAATCCTCTTTTGTCGACATCTTTTATCCCACAACAAGCGCTAAAATGTAAACAGGAAGCCGAACAGAATCGGTTAAGTTGTATCTCCGGCAGAGAAGAGCTCTGCAAGGGACGGTATTACACTACCGCGGACCGCCGCGGACAGTTCGTGGCATACGCAGTTACCTTTTCCTGCGGTAAGCGACCATCCTCGCAGGCTCAGTGAAGGAGTTTCCTATCTATCTAATATAGGTCTATGATCTCAGTTATACCAGCACTATACCCTCTATGTCACAGGAACAGCTTGAGAGCTGCTATTACTGAAAACATTACAAATCAAAGTGAGCTTGTTTCCTCTCTGTTAATAGTTATTAGTACCTTGCACATTCATTGTACAGAAACCTCTAGTCATCTACTTCGTTGGTAATGAGATCCGCAAAATCACAAGAATTAAATTGTACTACATGCACTACTAGCACTGTAAACTGAAACTTATCAATTACGATCAAAAATAGAAGACAGATATTATTAACCTTGCGAAGTTCCAGCACTTCATCGTAATATTCCTCTGGTGTTTTGTATGCTGGTCGGCCAGGGGAAGGTTTCACTGTAACCATACAAATGTAAATGTAAAGTCAGCAACTTTGAAATGCATACTATCAAGAATGCACCACCACACACCCCCCTCCCCAACACTCACCATTTATGCAAACAAAGTGAATTTCTAGGGTCCAAACAAGACAACTCGCATATGGTTTGAACACAAGTATCAGCTGTTCTTTGTAGAGTATACATTTACTGACACTAACAGAAACAATTTCAAAAAACAATTATTTATCAAGTTACCTACAAACTGCAAAAACGTTGACACTCATCTCTAATCCATCTCAGTTTTACTGGTACTGATGTGTTCATTTAATTCAAACCACAGATTAGAAATTATAAACCTACCCCTTAAGTTTTAATTATATATATGTGTCTTCTCTGGTTAAATCTGACATCACATTATGAATAAAGGACTTACCTGTTGGGTCATCATATCTGCCTTGCTTCTCCGTTCCCATAGCTGTTCGCATATAATGAGATGTGCTGAGATAAGGGTAGAACTTCTCGTTCCCGTTCTTCAGACCAGAGAAAGTATTCATCCTTGAGCTTTCAGTGCTGATACCTGTTAACAAATTCATTTTTTCTGTCAGTGTTAACTTGTAGACACCATACAAAAAAACACAAATATATATATACTCAGTAGGCAGCATTTTTTGTGCTCTACTTAAAAGAAGTCAGTAATTTAGTGGTTGTTAGAAATTACTAAATCTAATAATTCATTTTTGTTTCATATCCTTGTCTTCATGGGCTGATTGCGTTGTTTGTTTCCTTTCTCAAAGAGGTGTTACATCATAACTTCACTTACTGGGTCATACATTGGATTTGTATTTACTGACTAGCAACAGGTAAAAATCACTTGACACTGTAGAGTCAAAAGACAAATAATGAAGCATCCTCCGCAAAAAACAACCAGTAAACAAAAAAGATTGCTGTCAAGTGTCTACTATTCAACTGTTAAAATGCCTTCTGCTTACAATTTTTGTTAAAACCTACATTAGGCAAATGTATCATAAAAATATGTAACATATATCACAAAAAGAAATGATGTAAAGTTTACCTGTTCCAGTTTTGCGCAATGTCTCCACCCAAAAGTCAATGGGTGTCTTGTGTCTTGGACTTTCACCATGTCTGCCATTTGCATGCATCACTGAAATATGAATAATGTTACTTTGTAAAACATGCTCATAAAAAAGAATGTGCACAAATGCTGGCACACCTAAAAAGAAAGCACAATTTATCACAAACTGTGTGTTCATATATATAATTGTCCCTAAAGTTAAAATCTTGTATGCTGCACAATATTAACTTCAAATAAACCATTCAGACTTTCAGAACTTAATAAAGCATGCAAACAACAAGAAAACTAGATGGAGCTTGCTTGCCAGATGTATCTTTCTTGACATACTGTATTGAAATTAACTGATGACAAACATTATTTGCGAGCTATAAGTTACCCATTACCCTATTAACAACAACAACAAATTGTGCCAAGCACATTACTACAACCTCAGGCTTGACAAAAAGGGAATAAAAAAAAAAAAATAACAAAATAAAAAATAACACTCACATGTCTGTTTTTTCTTGATTGCATTCATCCACAGATCTTTCCCAGAACGAAAGCCTTGTGCACTCTGAGCACGAGCTCTCCCGGGTGTCACTAAAAACAAAGCAACAAAAAGTTAAAATGGTAGTTGTTGGTTGTCTCGATACAAATAGCAATTTGCTTTGCTGAAATAATAAGATGTAAGTCATATTTTTAACTTAGAGGTTTCAGCTTTTTTTTAAATAATTTTAACAGTGTTCAAATGCATCAACTTTTGCTAAGTAAAGTTCAGTTTGCTTACCTTACATGTTTAAATACTTATCAACACAAATTTCAAACACTGAACCAAAGAGAGCAGCTGAAAACTCTGACATATATTAGCAATTATTCCACAGTCACACGCACACCAACATAAAGAGTATACAAGCATCCATCTACCCAGTCTATCTTTCTTAATATATATACAAACCTGGTCGTTTTTTCGTTTTCTTGCTGTTCTTTTTTGTGGAGAATCCTGTAAAATATGAAGAAAAACATATGAAAAATGTTAATGATACAAAGCGTTTAAAAGTTTGTACTGTAATTTCAGTAATACTGTCTGCCTATAAATCTTGTTTTTCTCATGCCAAACTACTTCTGCATGTTGTACTTGCAAGGCGCACCAACTTTTAATGCTGCAGTAAAGTTCCATTGACCTTAAATTAACACTACAACTAAGTCAAGGGTTTAAAACAAACAGGATTTAAACCCCAGCCTTGAATGGTAATGATATTTCAAGCTCTAATTTTGCTTAGTACATTATAAAAAGGGTTGACTAGTGAACAAGCAAACTTACCCAATGCAGACTTTGCACGAACTGTTTTGTTTCTTGATATCTGTAAAAAGATTTAGTTGTTAAATCACACTCACAAAGAATACACTTGCTTTAACTGGTAAGCAATAATGGGAGGTAAGAAAGGAACAAAACAAAAAGAAGAGAAGAAACACAAAACCAAAGCATATTTCTACTTATTTCTATGTGGTCGAAGCCTAACCAATAAGCCTTTACTTCCCTGAAAACTTCTGCAACCCTTTGAATAGGTTCTGAATTCTCTTCATTACAGAAATGTTGACTTTGTTTTACAATTATGATATATTATCCCATGCTGAATACTATAGCTAACAGTGCCATATGAAATTTGAAAAACAGCCCAGTAATCAGCATATTGATCAGGCTCTTGGTTTAGAAGACAAAAATCATTTACATACAGTGGAATCAAATCCTTTTAAAGACCTTCAGGTCTTGAAAGGGGCTGGGTGGGGGACTTTAACCAGAGGTAAAGTTACTAACATTATGAACAGAAACGCCAAAAAAACCCAGAGGCCTTGACATTGGGAAAGTCCTAAATCAGAGAGTCTTATTCTTAAATTAGTTAAAATGTATGAGATATGTAACCATTTAAAGTTCTCACCATGGTCTCTGTCTCATCAAAGTCCTCAGAGTCATACTCATCTGGTTGCACTTTCTGCAGAATGAATTAATAAATAAGTTAATAAATAAAGTGTGCAAACTGCAATACATAAAATTAATAAATTATAAATAATGTATCACTGCATGCATGGTCACAATATCCAAAGGCAGATTTGCATGATAATCAAAGTCTAGCAGAAGACACCAGGATGAATGAAGACATTTAAAATTTGAAATTAAAATCCCGGTCTGTAGTTTGTTTTTAAATAATCAAATATATATAGGCCTATGCCTAGATAGCATACATATACATATGCACATTTGTGAAAACAAAGGGATATTTTTTTCTTTACAGAATAACTAAAATTGAGGTAGCCAAGAAAGCATATTCGTATAAATCAAATCAACCAAGCATGCACGTAACACAGTGACATGCACTAACAATAGATGCATGGAAGTTTATTATTAGATTTATGCTAATACTGAACTCACAAAAACATTTTGTTGTTGTTGTTAAGAGCATAACATTTTCAGTAAAATTAGATACAGACAGTAAACACGTCGCATGTTTTTGCACTCATTACCAACCGTATGAGAAGACAGTATCAATCTGAATCAGAGACACAGAATTTAAACATTTTTATGAGCCGAATGACAATGTTATTGTTTAACATCACAGACAGATACACATGCAGGGTACATGCTGTTTAACAGACTCAGATATAGTCTACACTTATGGCTAAACTTACCGACGGCATCTTTCTCGGCATAGCCTTCCCTCCTCTAAGGTGAAAAGAAGTGGAGTGTGGATCACTCGGTGTGTGTCATTGATGCTCTTTCCGGTCGGCTACACTGTGTCACATCCAGACCTGAAAAACACAATTGTCCGTTGTCGTCAAGGACTTTCTAGAATATTCGCACAATTCATGAACTGGAAACCTGGCTACACATTACGATCGAGTCCTATTTGTTTTGAAAAACATTACACAACAGCAAGATTAAGACCATTGTATTGTATTGGGCGGTATTTACGCCGACAAGCACCTGCATGGTCTGGGACTTCGCAACCATGTATAAACAACTACTCTCCAAAAAAACTGTTTACATAATGTCTACAGCTTGAGAGATGAAACATGAAGGGTTTTTTCGTGATTAAGTTTACATTTTATTTATTATTTCCATTATAAGTAACACTTGTACAAATAATGTGAAACATATCCTTTGATAAATAATAGCATTTTTCTGGCAATGGAAGATCACATGACTTTGCCAAGATGTCAACCGATTTGGCCTTCGGTACGTCTCGATGATTTTTGTATCAGTTTTGAAGATTAGTGACACCGTTTTCAAACGTGTAATCAAAGCGACACAAATCTGTTGGTAATGTGTATTATGTGTGTTTGTTGCAGGGTCCGTCCCGCCTTTCTATCGCGAGGTATATGACATCGTTTGCCCGAATCAAGAACAAGTGGACAGGGACCTCTTCGTCCAAATACTTGTTCGGTCCAGTTTGCCCAAGCCCGTCATCATGCAAGTGAGTGTTTTGGATGAAAAGTTTAATTCGTTAGATTTTTGTTGCTGTGCTTTTGCTTTACTGTTCATTTGCATTTGCTCATTACTTCCTGCGACGCAGAACATTCTAAAAACATGGGGAGAGTGTTTTGCTTGTGGGCGTTTCCGTTCATTCTTCTTCAACAAGGCATGCCCAAAAAGCGAAAGTTGTGTCCCTTGAGTCTTCCTTGTCAGGTGGACAATGTAGCAAGGGCTCAAGTTACAGATGCGTATCACTTGCGAAAACATTGCTTGCACTTGCGAAACACCCCCACTGCTTTTGCCCTGTTTGGATTCTGCATCAGTTAACTCAATAACTCAATAACCTGAGGGAGTCAGATTCAAAGCCAAGCTGCCCCCCCCTCCCCCTCCCCCTCCCCAGAAGCATGCATAGATCTATGTGGAAGTGCATCTTCAAACTGAAGCAGTTAATAAACAGTTTAGTCTTGTTTCAGTAAATATAATGTATACTTTAATTTAGTTTAAAAGAAATGTCACTGGCAACAATCTGAAGATATGTGATATCTGAATTAGCTGTGTTGATTAACCCATGTATACACAGATAAGCCAGTTACAAGTAGGCGACATTAGTTTTGAATGTGTTGGTGGACAGAATCATGTCATTTTTTAAAGCAAAAGAGATTGCGCAAAATCTAGTTTCTGCCACCTCATGCTAGAAACACTCGATCATGCCTTGGGGTGACGCATTTCAAGGTTATCAGTTCAACTTCAAGCTTCCTTATGTCAATGTCAAGTTTGTGTACACTTATGAATTGCATTAAATTCGGGGAAAATTATGCAATCTATATTATATATCTATCTACATATGTATAAAATTAATCTTCTCTTTTTCATTTTCCATCTTCAGTTTCTAAAAGGATACAGGTCAGTATAGAGACATAGTGCTTGCTGCTGTGCAAGCCGAGAACATTTTCCCTCTTTATCTTTGCTACGCTGTTCGCAAAACCCCTCCGCACGGAGGTGTTTTCAGACACATCGTACACCCCCCCCCGGGTTAGGGGGAAGAATTTACCTGATGCTCCCCAGCATGTCGTAAGAGGCGACAAACGGATTCTGTTTCTCTTTTTACATTTCGTCAAGTTTTGACTAAATGTTTTAACATAGAGGGGGAATCGAGACGAGGGTCGTGGTGTATGTGTGTGTGTGTGTCTGTCTGTCTGTGCGTGTGTGTGTGTAGAGCGATTCAGACTAAACTACTGGACCGATCTTTATAAAATTTTACATGAGAGTTTCTGGGAATGATATCCCCGGACGTTTTTTTCCTTTTTTCGATAAATGTCTGATGACGTCATATCCGGCTTTTTGTAAAAGTTGAGGCGGCACTGTCACACCCTCATTTTTCAATCAAATTGATTGAAATTTTGGCCAAGCAATCTTCGACGAAGGCCGGACTTCGGTATTGTATTTCAGCTTGGTGGCTTAAAAATTAATTAATGACTTTGGTCATTAAAAATCTGAAAATTGTAAAAAAAAAAAATGTTTTTTATAAAACGATCCAAATTTACATTCATCTTATTCTTCATCATTTCCTGATTCCAAAAACATATAAATATGTTATATTTGGATTAAAAACAAGCTCTGAACATTAAAAATATAAAAATTATGATCAAAATTAAATTTTCGAAATCAATTTAAAAACACTTTCATCTTATTCCTTGTCGGTTCCTGATTCCAAAAACATATAGATATGATATGTTTGGATTAAAAACACGCTCAGAAAGTTAAAACGAAGAGAGGTACAGTAAAGCGTGCTATGAAGCACAGCGCAACCGCTACTGCGCCAAACAGGCTCGTCACTTTCACTGCCTTTTGCACTAGCGGCGGACTACATTCAGTTTCATTCTGTGAGTTCCACAGCTTGACTAAATGTAGTAATTTCGCCTTACGCGACTTGTTACCCTTGTTAAGTGTTTCTTGTATAGAATATAGTCAATTTTTGTAAAGATTTAAAGTCAAGCAGTATGTAAGAATTTATGTTAAGTCCTTTGTACTGGAAACTTGCATTCTCCCAGTAAGGTAATACATTGTACTACGTTGCAAGCCCCTGGAGCAAATTTTTGATTAGTGCTTTTGTGAACAAGAAACAATTGACAAGTGGCTCTATCCCATCTCCCCCCTTTCACCGTCGCGATATAACCTTCGTGGTTGAAAACAACGTTAAACACCAAATAAAGAAAGAAAGACACATCGTACGTAGGGTGCAGGTGTATGCATTTCTTCTGTTTTCTGCTTTCAGAAAAATGTCAATTTAAATTTTGTTTACATTTGTGTTTCTGTCATGACAGATATGGGATGCGGTGGACACCACTGCCGGTTTTATGACCAGAAATGGGCTGTACAAAGCTCTGGCACTCACTGCTTTAGCACAACAAGGAAAGTCCATAAATGAAAAGCTTCTGGAGACTTTTTCTGGGCAAGGTAAAACACTTGAACAGGCTTTCACCTTTTTATCCTGGTGTTCCTTCTCTTTTAGTTTTACATGATATACTTAGTAATAATTCAGAGATATGATATGCAAAACAATGTTTGTTTTGTGCTTTTAATGTAAAAGAGTATATTTGGTACAAAGGTAAGCAAATTGTCTGGAAAACTGTGAAATGTTCCTGACTGGAGACTGCATCAAATACGCTGAAAACTAAACTAACTGAAGCCTCCACTCTATCTTGCAGAACTGCCAAGGCCAAATTTAGGAGATCTGTCAGACATGAAAGCAGCAAGTGTGCGTCTTCGTCGTGAGCGAACTCCGAACGTCCTGGGCTACAGTTTCTCTGACCTGTGTGAGCTTGACAACATCAAAGTGGAACTGGTGCCAGAAAAGAAAGGCTTGATTCTGAAGCATGTGGAGTATGAAATCACCAGTCAGCGATTTAAGTCCACAGTATTGAGACGCTACAATGACTTTGCTGCGCTACAGGAGATGGTCATGATGCGGTTCCCTTATCGTATTCTACCAAGACTACCTCCCAAAAAGATGCTTGGAGGTGAGTTTGCTTGAGGAATTTTGTCACTCCTTAACAGTGTCTTTACTCTATCTTTGTGTGGTTACATATAGATACATATATGCATGTGTTTAGAGGAATTATGTGTGTGTGTGTGGGTGTCTATATGACCATGTGTCGCTGTGTGTGTGCGTGTGTGTGTGTGTGTGTGTGTTGTGTAGTAGACACATCTAGTGATCTACAGCTTTATCCACATGTATTCCAATAATGACTTTGCATAACACACCAGAGCCATCCATGTTCAATCAATGCATGTTCTACGACAGTTTTTGTTAGAAGATGGACTGTTGTTACATTTTCAGATACAATGGAACCCTCCTATCATGAAGAGTTATTGTTATTGTTACACTTCCTTCGCACGTAAATTTTGTAGATCTCTTTTCAGCCAATCGTGAGTTCATTGAGCAGCGTAAGAAGGCTCTGAAACGCTACATCAACATCATGGCCAGGCACCCACAGATCAGTGATGACAAGCTCCTCAAGTTTTTCCTTACATTTTCGGGAAATGTGAGCAATCTATGAGTGTGGATGGGTGGGTGGGTGGGTGGGTGCGTACGTGTGTGTAACTGGCAGTCTTGTTTCTGTCTGTTCATATCTATTATTTGTCTGTTTCTGTCTGTGTTGGTGTGTTTGTGTCTTCATGTAGGTGTCTTTTGTCTATCAGTCTGTATCAGTGTATGTCTTAAAGGAACATTAAATTACATATCTTACCCAACTCACATATATCAGTTAACCCTAGTTCAGTGCTGGCAACGCTGTACGCGTCCCCTTGGTAACAAGGGAGACAACTCTAAAAAAGAGTGACCAATACCTATACTGGTATCAAGGCCAGACCAATACTGAGTCTGTCTTCCGTATGCGTGCGCATATGCCGCCATTTGTATTCATTCCTACCTCAGCGCTCAGTCAAGTTGGTCGCTATTTTGTACGCTCTGGCTGTTGTGCTGGCAACGCTGTACGCGTCCCCTTGGTAACAAGGGAGACAACTCTAAAAAAGAGTGACCAATACCTATACTGGTATCAAGGCCAGACCAATACTGAGTCTGTCTTCCGTATGCGTGCGCACATGCCGCCATTTGTATTCATTCCTACCTCAGCGCTCAGTCAAGTTGGTCGCTATTTTGTACGCTCTGGCTGTTGTGCTGGCAACGCTGTACGCGTCCCCTTGGTAACAAGGGAGACAACTCTAAAAAAGAGTGACCAATACCTATACTGGTATCAAGGCCAGACCAATACTGAGTCTGTCTTCCGTATGCGTGCGCACATGCCGCCATTTGTATTCATTCCTACCTCAGCGCTCAGTCAAGTTGGTCGCTATTTTGTACGCTCTGGCTGTTGTACAGCCGTTGTCACTGAGTCTTTTGACTTTGTTACTTTCCTCTTGGTTTTCTACTCTTCGTTTTGACTTCGCTACTATGTTGAGGGGAGATCTTTCCTTGTCTTTTCATGATTTTGGCGGCATTTTGGCCACAATTTGGACTTTTTCTTCAGTCTTTTTGTCATGGCTGATAGTGCCAGGAAGAGGCATACCCCTAAACAGGTGGCTGCTGAGGCCTCTCCGTCCAAGAAAACGCCTAGGAAATCTAAACAAACCGGCCAGGCTGTTGTTTCTGTTTTAGAACCGACCTCCAAGAAATGTATTGATGTCTTGGTCGATTTACCGGCTACCTCCATTTTACCTGTTAGGTCCTCGGACAAGGTCGTTCATGAAGATAAGTCTGTTAGAGGGACTTCCTCTTCTGTGGGTTCTGGTTTGGCTTCTGCGGACGTAGCTGCTTTGCTACTTTTGCTTAGTTCGCAGGTTTCATCTTTGGCTGCAGAGATTTCTTCCACGAGAGCGGATCTTCGGGCCCTTCCTTCCGGCGTGACTGATGTCTCTTCTCTAGCCAAGGTTCGCCCATCCGCCACGGTCACGCACGTGGATGTTCATGCTTCACAGGATGCTGATGACCGTCACTTCCCTTCGTTGAGTGGTCCGTCTTCCGGCGTTCCAGATTGCACGGATGTGCATGAAGGGTGTACTGATGATGGTGCTTCCGCTATGGGAGAATACACTGAATTCAGGTTGCCGCACAAGCTGTCAAACGCTGTTGCGTTGGCAGCGGAAACGGCTTTCAAGTATTTCGAGGAAGGGGTGGTTGAGTCTAAGGCTCAGTTTGTTTCACCACCTTCTGCTCTTGGTGATTTCCGGAGTTCCAAGGAGACTAAATGTCCTTTCCGGTTCCGGGAATCACCATCTGTGGCCTTCGAGATGTCGAAAGTTCTGACGAGATTTTCGCCCTCAGTCGAGTACTCAGAGCTCTACTGTGCCTTTGTTGTCACAACACAGTGAGGCACCTGAGTCGGCTAAGCCATGGCTTGCTCAAGCTGATCAACAAGCTCCTTCTTGTTCGGCTGGCTTTCGGAATTTCAAACTGGGTACTCAGCCTATCAATCTGATTGAGGCGTTTGCTCTACCCAGGTCAGCTCTTCTGGTTACACCGGAACTAGCCACTCTGAGGGAGGATGAGTATAGTAGGGACAGGCCTGTCCCCTATACTGAAGCCTCCCTTTTGGCATTGGAGGAAACTGGAAGGTCTTTGTTGGAGTTGGCTTCCGTGTCGGAGTCTCTCCAGAGATCTTTGTCAAGGTCTATTGCAACTTCGCTTGATCCTTTTGAATTTCGGTATGATGCCTCCTCGGAGGATGTGACCACCCTTTTGGCTACTTTAGCCAGGGTTTCGCAGGAACAGATGAATCTTTCGGCCAAACGGTATACTCACGCAGTACATTCTCGCAGATCAGCTTTTCTAGCTGGGTCTAGGATCAGGGACAAAGGCACGATTGATAATCTGAAGGTCTCACCTTTCACGGAGGGCTCTCTTTTGGGTCGTACATCTCTCGATGCTCTGCAAAAAGAGACTCAAGATGCAAGAGACTTGGCCATTGCTCGTATTGCGCATCAGGGTTTCCAGAAAGCGCAGAGCAAACCTCAGGTTCAGAGCAAGGCACAGCCTGCTTCCTCTGGTGGAGGCAAGGCACAGAACCAGAACACTTCTTCTCGAGGTAGGGGGCGAGGTGCTCCTAATCAGAAGAGGGGCTCTTCTTTTGGTGGTTCTAGGGGGTCGGGGCGTAAGCCCCACCCCCAATGATGCCTTCCCGAACCGCTGATCCCGGTAGCCCCCACCTTCGTGGTTGCGGGCGACCCCTCCAGGGCTCTCGCTTCCTGGTCACGCATGGTGGCCAGCGAGTGGATCTTAGGGATAGTGCGTTCAGGATTCCGTCTTCTCTGGGCAGAGGGAAAGGCCCCTCTGACCAGGATACCTCCGCCTTTCAAGTTCCCAAGAGACCCGGAGGCCAAGTCAGCTGTGCAGGGAGAGGTGACTTCCCTCCTTTTGAATGAAGCGATCGAGGAGATTCACGATCAGGGGTCTCTGGGGTTCTATGGCAGACTTTTTGTTGTCCCCAAAGCTTCAGGGGCATGGAGACCGGTTCTCGATCTGTCAACTCTGAACAAATATCTTCGAGTTGTGAAATTCACAATGGAGACTCCTGCCTCTGTGAGAGAGGCTCTCCGGCCAGGAGACTGGGCCACTTCCGTCGACTTGACGGACGCCTATTTCCATGTGCTCATGCATTCGGCGGACAGGAAATGGCTGCGCTTCCGCTGGGGAGAGAAAATTTTTCAGTTTCAAGCTCTTCCTTTCGGTCTCTCTCTCTCCCCTTGGATATTCACCATGGTCATTCGTCAGCTCTGTGCCCTGGTGAGACAGGAGGGGGTGCGTTTGAGGGCATATCTGGACGACTGGCTGATTTTACATCAGGACCAGGATCTGTGCAGAACGCACACACAGAGGGTTCTCAGTCAGGCAGGGCAACTCGGCTTCACAGCGAATCTGCTGAAGTCGGAGTTGCAACCGTCCCAACATTTTACTTATCTGGGGATGGAGTTCAACACCTTGAATTGGTCAGTCCGTCCTTCTCAGAGAAGGGTGGACAAGTTGCAGGCTTTGATTCGCTCTCTTTACGGAAAGAATCTATCCACGGCTCGGGAGTTGTCCTCGCTGCTGGGTCAGATGGAATCTATGGCTCCGCTGGTTCCTCTTGGCAGAGTTCACAAAAGGCCGTTTCAGGCAGCTCTGCAAGCAGAATGGAACCAAACGACTCAAGATTGGAATGTCCAGGTCGAGTTGGGGAGTTGGTTCAGCCACACCACGTGTGTGTGGCTCCTTCCCTGGGTTTCGCAGGGAGTTCCCATTGCTCCCCCTCCCCCGGAGAACGATCTGTTCACGGACGCCTCCCGGACAGGTTGGGGAGCACATCTGGCAGAGCAGACGGCGTCAGGTGTTTGGGACACCAATCAAGTCTCTTGGCACATAAATGCCCTGGTGTTAGAGGCTGTTGCCCTTGGTCTTCAGGCGTTTCTGCCTCTTCTGACAGACAGCCATGTCAGGTTACATACAGACAACATGACTGTAGCGGCCTACATAAATCGCCAGAGTGGGACTCGGTCTCAGAGTCTGTCAGACAGCGCTTGTCGCATACTGATATGGTGCAACTCTCATCACATTCTTCTGTCAGCAACATATCTGAAGGGCAGTCTCAATGTGTTGGCAGATGCCCTGAGCAGGGGGGACAAAGTCCTACATTCAGAGTGGACACTGTCCCACCAGGCTCTACATCGTCTCTGGGCTCAGGTGCACAAGCCGTTCATCGACTTGTTCGCGACAAGGTTTTCCACCAGACTACCTCTCTTTGTGTCTCCGTTCCCGGACCCTCAAGCATGGGAGGGTAAACGCACTCGAGATGGATTGGTCAGGTCTGGTGGCCTATGCCTTTCCTCCCTTTCGCCTTCTAGGCAGAGTTGTGAGAAAGGCAGACATAGAGAGGCCAGCGCTGGTTCTGGTGGCTCCTCTTTGGCCCAGCCAGCACTGGTATCCCGATCTACTCCGTCTTGCAGTTCGTCCTCCAATTCCACTCGGTGTAAGAAAGGGCGATCTGTTACAGCCTCGGTCAGGCATACCGCATGAAAGTCCACAAACTCTACAGCTTCACGGGTGGATTCTGTCAGAGTCTCTCTGCTCCGTGCAGGGGCCTCGGCTTCAACTCTGAATTTGGTGCAACATGCTCACAGGGATTCAACCAACTCAGTGTATTCTTCACACTGGGCGGCTTGGTCGAAATGGTGTTTGGAGAACGGCGTTGATCCTCTCTCTCCTAGGTCTATGCAGGTGGCCAACCACTTGTCCTGGCTAGCAGATCAAGGAGGTTCTCCCTCTTCTCTGCGAGTTAGGAGATCTTCGATCTCTTCTACTCTTAAGCATTTAGGTCACAAGATTAACCTGGATGGGGTTATCGCTAGTGTCATCAAGGGGGCTTCTCTTGACACAGCTCGTTCCAAGGCACAGCTCCCTGCTTGGGACCTGTTTTTGGTTTTGCGGTTTCTTGCTTCTGATGAGTTTGAGCCTCTCCATGCAGCCAGTTTGGCTAATGTGACGCGAAAGACTCTTTTCCTGGTTTTACTTGCTACCTCTAGGCGGGGTAGCGAAGTTCATGCGTTATCGGGACTTTCGAGGGATATTTCATTAGAAAAAGATGGCTCTATTTCTCTTAAATTTAGACCTGACTTTCTTGCTAAGAACCAGAAGCCTGGTCAAACATCCCCTCTTATTCGCATTCCCCCCTTGAGCAATGTTCTTGTTCCTGGAGACCCTGATGTTTTTAACTGCCCCGTTCGAGCTCTCAGCAGCTACCTGTCTCGGACTTTGCCTATTCGCTCTGAAACACAGAAACTGCTTTTTATCTCCCTCAACACGGTTCGGGGGAAAGACATTTCGAAAGTCACTTTGGCCAAGAGGGTTTCCAGAACGATTAGGCAGGCCTACATCAGGCGATAATCAAGCGATCTTGCCTCTTACTGCGGCCAGAGCGCATGAGGCTAGAGCCTGGGCTTCGTCGTTAGCGGTTCTCCGTTCTGGGCGCCTCTCAGAGGTCCTTGAGTCGGCTTACTGGCGCTCTGAAGAGAAGTTCTATCTGAGAGATTTTGCTGGAACTCGACAGGATGGCAGTTCTGCGTTGCCAGCTTTGGTAGCGGCAGGACAGGTCCTTCATTCTTGATATGGTGAGTGCCCTCCACCTATAGTAGCAATCTGCTATATGTGAGTTGGGTAAGATATGTAATTTAATCAAAAATTTTAGTAATAAATTTTCATATGATTAATACACTTACCCAACTCACATCGATTATTCCCTCCCGCCTCCCCGCTTTGGGGGTATATATTTCTAAAAAAGAAGTGAGTTGGGCTTCGGTTAGAATGAATACAAATGGCGGCATATGCGCACGCATACGGAAGACAGACTCGGTATTGGTCTGGCCTTGATACCAGTATAGGTATTGGTCACTCTTTTTTAGAGTTGTCTCCCTTGTTACCAAGGGGACGCGTACAGCGTTACCAGCACTGAACTAGAGTTAATTGCTGTATGTGAGTTGGGTAAGTACATTAATCAAATGAAAATTTATTACTAAAATTTTCCCTTTTTCACAATGTAGTCGTCAGTTAGTAATTTGAATGCGACTCGCTGTGAGCTTATCTGCAATAGCACGTTATTAAGTACCTCTGACTATGCACGAAACAAACGGCTGTGGTTCACAAGAACTCTAGCGATGGCTTTTGACTGTTCAGAGGAACTGGCGATAGGTATAAACCGTCGTCTGCTACGAGAAACACAACCTTGTGTGACCCTGCTTCCGGGCTTTTCTTTTTTCAAACTTTCAAAACTTCAAATTGTACTGATCTTGTCTTGATGAAAAAAGAATTCTTTTATGATTTAAGAATGTTTGTGTAACAAGCTGTCTATTTATTATTTAGATTTTAAAAGTTAGGTCTAGCGCCAAATTGCTCGCTCTTTACGGAGGGCACCTAGGATGTTCCTGTTTGGTGAGCATTCAAATGGAAGGGTGTTTGTACTGTGTGTAAAAGCCTGACAGTATCTGTGATGGTTTACGGGAGGCTTACTGCGCCTTTAATGTGTCGCTGACTCTTGGTTCAAGAGAAATTGAAGGATTGTTGTTGTTTTTTGGGGAAAAGTTTAGGTAAAAGAAAAGCCTGACATGGTAGTGATAGCATCAGAAAACCGCTGTGCCTTTTGATGGCTGTTGCCAAAATATGTAAAAATTTACATTCACAGTATCTACTTTCCATAAATGTTTTGCATATATATTTGTAATTGTTTTGCAGGACACGCAGCACAAAATCAAAGAACAGTTTCGAGGCATTCCAGATGAGTTTATGACCAGCAATATGGCAAGCAAAGCAAAAGTAAGTATATATATATATTTGCTCACACACAGGTGCACATGATAGATTCACACAGACCCAATATTTGCTCTCTCTCTCTCTCTCTCTCTCTCTCTCTCTCTCTCTCTCTCTCTCTCTCTCTCTCTCTCTCTCTCTCTCTCTCTCTTTTGTTGTTGTTGATCACTGTAATGGCAGTGTTAATAACAATACAGAAATGCGAATAGATTAATTTAACCCATTGTGTCACTTTACAAGTTCTCAAAACCTGCAAGATCATGCATAACTGGTTTCTTTAATTTGTTTTCAAGATGTTAGTCATTCAAATATTTGAACTCCTTCAAGATTACTACAGCAGTCCCTGCAATGTACGGCCCCCGGCGTGAGCGGACACCTGACATGTACGGACACATTTGCTCGGCACGGAGTGTTTTCCTTCTATATTTTCCCCCCCTTAAACGGACACCTGCAAAACGTGGACGCGGACACTCATTTTTGGTCCCAATAGCAGGTCATACCTCCAATGTACGGACAGACCATCGTCAAATTTTCACCACAACAAAATCGATAACAGAGCAGTCCGGCTCTTGGTACGAAGATCACAGCCGCAATGGCGTGATGACAGTCACTGATAACTTGAGTGCACGTGTACCCATCAGGAGGTGGGGTAGTTTTGGTCAGGAGTGAAGAGTACATGCGAAGATGCCAACATGAAACTGCACTGAGCTCTTTATTCTTGTCTGTTGGACGTAAACAACAGAAACCACAGTCGATGAAGGTCCTGAGCGAAAGTGAGTGAAAAACCGGCCACAGTTCTCAGCATCGTGTGTCTGTGTGTAACCTCTTTCATTGACAAGATACTCTTGTTTCCCCTCAGCCTTGACCAGTGAGTCGGTTGCCTAATCTATGAACCCTTCAGTTGTCTTGCTTTGTCAAAAGTTACACACAGTCAACTGGTTTTGCTCTGAGTGAACAGTGCAGCTGGCCTCAATTAGCTGACACCTCTCTGGCCACAGCCCCCACCAGTACATGGCTGGAGTGAGTGAGAGAGAGGAAGTGGGGGTGGGGGGGGGGTGGAGGGTTAGCTGGCTAAACTATGTGGGGTGTCCGGTGTCACTGCATGTCAGCAGGAAGAGCATTGTAGAGAAATAGAGAGGTGTACTCTTCCACAAAATGTCCAAGCATCAGTTGTCACGGCTTGGGGTAGGCATTAGTGAGGGAGAGTGGGAGCTGTGTCTTTCTTCTTCTTTTCGATCGCCGATCACACTTGGAGTCCAGATCTTGAGATATAATTAGTGGTCCTCTGCAGCGCAGCCACTGGCCCGTACAGCTTGTTGTGCAGGGACTCCGGCAATGGCCAGATTTCCTCTCTCAGCACCTGGTGGTTCCTACAGTCTCGTAGGATGTGGGCAATGGGAGCTGTGTTATGTACAGTGTATTTCCGACTGAAGAGTGAAAAGTCACTGCCATGCCACATGATCGGCATGCAGTCAATAAAGCCAGACAAGAAAAATAATAAATTACATGATTATGGCATGCAGAGCTATTTATTCAAACTGGTTTTCAAGCTTATTCTTGCAAAGCATCTGCACACGCTCCTCTGTGCTGTGTTTGTGTGGCTGCTTTCGTATGTCAGCGCATGGTGAGTGTGTTCACTGCCTTGAGGATTTATTTTATCTCTTCTTTTCAACACTTTTCAAACAAATCCTTTTTACAAAACGTTTAAAGAACTATTAGGAGTTTATTGTTATTGTTTAGTAGCCACAAGAAGTGATTAGCATAGACTCAATCCTGTTGTTTGTGTGTCTCTGTGCGAGTCGAGTGTATGGCCCGGGGGAGGGGGTGGTGTGGTCACCCCTCCCGTGACCGGACACCTGCAATGTACGGACAGTTTTGCTAGGGCCCAAGGGTGTCCGTTCATGAGAGGGACTGCTGTACCAACCACATGTACTAATACTACTACATTTTCTGTTATTAGGACCTAGTCCCCATGGACACACAGACGCAGCTGGGCAACAGCAGGGAACACATACGCATGCTGACAGAGACTGTGTCCAGAATGAAAGACATCGCTGAACGCATGGTGATCCGTTCCACAGGGTTTGCCACAGATATGTTGATGTTTGGCCGACAGCTTAGGTCAGTACATGTATTGTATTCTGGTGTCGATAGTGTGTATTATGGGTGTCTGCTGTTTTGGAGTGATATTTTGTTGAAAACTTGTTTTGGGAACAGCTCATAGGGTCAATGCACCATGCTAGTAGTGATGCAGATAGATTGGGAATATTGAATTGTGTGTGTGTGTGTGTGTAAACAAATTGAGCATGTAACTGCTTTCTAAAGGCTTACTGTTGCAAGGTAAATCGTTAATTGCAGTAAGAATCACCCAAACAAGCAAGAAAGCAACAAACAAACAAAAATGTACAAAGAAGACAAACCAATGGTGATTTTGCACATCTGTTGAAGGGTCAAGACATTAAAAAGATTGCTGGATAAAACAGTTGCTTTATTCATATTTTGTTAAAGAAGTAATCAGAGGGCCAGTTCCTTCTGATTGGGGAGTGGTGCTAAAACCTTGTATTTCTACTCTTCTGATCGTTAGTTCATAATACTAGTGCTGTGCTTGCTATCTTTATCATGTCTCATTTAATGCCCCATGTTTGGTCTGTTGCAGTGCCATGAGTAGTGACAATACCCCTTTGACGGCGTGGGCCACAGGTACTAACGACACCTGGCCACAGCTTCAGAAGGGTTTCAAACATCTCTCTGTGGAGTATGCCACCCTCTCCGACAGATCAACACAAGCGGTAAACCACCCTTAGAATTTTTTGTAGTTTTTGATAGTTTGATATGAAAATAACAAGCATAGTTAACCACTTGACTGCCTTAGGACGGGTATACCCGTCATGCGCTTGTGCAGCCGCAGCGCCTTAGGACGGGTAAACCCGTCTTCTCCGTTCCGGGATTTTCCAGAAATGCTACGTCACTGCTGACACACAAATAGCAGCCAATGGCTTGGTAGGATACCTCATTCTCATGAATAAACATAAATGGTGACGCGGTTTTGCGTCTGAAGGCTATTTTCGGCCTTGGCGACAGGGTAGGGGAGAGAAATCTCGACTCGTCAAAATGGCTAACGGTGACAGTCGACCGGGCCCTAGTAGGGAAAAACAAAGCCGGACTGACGCTACAGGCGGTGCAAATGATTATGGATACTGACAGGGGAAGGGGGAGATCTTTCGGACGATTCGTTGGAAACAGGTAGATGATAGTGATTATAATCCTTTCTTGGAGCAAGCAAAACAGCCACCTGTGTTTGATCCACAGGCACCGGAAGATGCGCCGGACTGATTTTTCAAAAGTTCATATTTAACCATCATTATAAGCCAAACTAATTATTATTTCCATGATTAGACACTAAAAACAGATTCTTGGTTCAATTTCCCTTAAAAATAACATAAGTTTTACTTACCTACCTACTGCCAGTTTGGAGCTAGAATTTTTTGTGAATTATTACACCCCGAACTCCAATATTCCCTGGCAGTCAGGAATGCACATACGCAAGTTTTGATTGGCAGCGAAAGGGTTAATTTATGGAATGTTTCATGATCTGATAAACAAAGGGAAGTAAGCACTCGAAATGCATTCAACCTGTGTGATAGGGTAAGTGAGAGTTAAGCGGAACCAGTCTCCTGGCACCTAACAAGCATTGACATGAACAAGCGACTTTCATCCTCAAAACAAAACAAAAATCTTCTGGAAATTGGAATGTTTGATCATTAAAAAACCAAAAACACTTTTCTTGAACTTAGATCCAGGTGTCTTTGAAGCCGGACAGACAAAAGATAATGAGAAAATGAGCAGAAAATGAGGAGTCAGCTCAGTTAAGAATTGCTGTCTGTTTGTTTTGGATTTCTTTACAAAGTTTTAGTTTGTTTAAATGCAGCTCTAAAAAGCATGGCGTAGATTACCACCATTAACAACTCTATGGTGCTGTCTAAGGGCTGTATGTGCTTGCTAAAACTGAAGCCACATGAATTTCAGTGCAGAATCTCTCCGAGCATGTGATGTATTCTGCAAGCATTGACAGATACAGTGTTTTGTTGAGATATGATTGTCACCTGGTGAAATTCTTGATGAATGATAAGCTTCAGACTTTCTGGAGGGAACAGTTCCCTTTCATGCATTGTTATGGGAAGTATTTTGAGAATATTTTCTGAAAGTAACTGTGGTCCATTATTTTTGTGGTGTTTATCTTTTCAGGCAATAGACCTTGAGGATGGAGTGGTGGAGAAGTTGTCTTTGTTCCTCGACATTCTTGTTGCCTATAGGGTGAGGAAGCTGTTTTACCTTGTAATGTTTGAATGTGGCTCTGCACAGTACTGTTATATTATAGATGACTGCTGTTTTCTTGAAGTTTAGGCAATTCACTGTTCTCTGAAATGCTTTTTTTGAAGTTCAGCAGGGAAACAGTTCTCTGAAATGTGTTCTGGTTTTATGCTGATTGTGCTTTAACTGCATGACTTTTAATTTAACTACAAATGCTTGTGTGGTTTGATGCAAACAAAGGGTGGTGTTTTTACATTGTAGATTGACTAGGTTGACATTTAACAAGTAAAAAGTGTTTGTTCTCCTCTTTTGGATAATTCCTTGCTGTCCTAAGTATGTTAGGTTGTTTTTTTAATAAAAAATAAATAAATGTCTCACCTCTTTTGCAAAGATTACTTTATGTATGTTTTGAAGGACCTGTGTGAGCGACATGAGAAAGGATTGCTAAATGAACACCAGCGTGCCATACAGAAAATGGGGCAGTACAAGAAGAAGAAGATGTCTGCCACCGTACAGACAGGGGCCGGAGAAGTAAGCTGAACTTTCTTTCTGCATCATTTCCTTGTGATAATTATGTGGAGATTACGGGTGGTTAACATCCAAGTTCTACAATAATTAATACTTTTGTTGTGATAATGACTTGCTGTTAACATCTACAAACTTATAGGTGTGTGTTGCTGTACCTCAAAGCTGAATTTTTTTCAGAAAACAGATTAGTTTTGAGGCTGGTAGCTTGAAGAAAATAAAGGTTTTGAACATTTTTCAGGCAGTTTCTTACCCTACATGCATTCATGTGTGATGTGGACTGGTAGATTTTGTAGACAATTTTTTTCTACAAATCCACAGTTATGGGGCATAACTTTTGAACCAGTCCTAAGCTGGCAGGTTTTATTCTTGGTATAGGGAATGAAACAATTAAGGGAGGAAAAAAACACAGAAAGGTTTGCAAGAAGAAACTGTTTTACTTGCTTTGTAGTGAGGGACATTGGCTGGCATGAAATTAATTTAGTTTTTTCCATGTGCTCAACGAATAAAATATTGTAATGTAAGGTCAATGTCAGTGGATGTTGTTGTGGTATGTAACTCGAATTGCATGTGGTTATTACAAAACTGCTACAAAAATAAAAGTTGCTTTTGATTTGATTACAGGGTGCAGTCGAACAGCTGGAACAGAGAATATTAGAGGTAAAAAGATTACCTACATTTATCTTAGCCTTGATCTGTCTTTGCTTGTCTTCTTGCATTGTAATAGCTGGTTGGCCTTGTGACTTCAGGTCAATGCCCCATACTATTTCAGCTGAGACCAGCTTACTGCCCTAGTTTACAGACACTGACCTTCTGACCCCAGGTCAATGAGAGTGCTGCCTTTAAATTCTGAGAGGAAACTTTGCCAGGGTCATAGTGGAAGAAACATGATGTTTATTACTAGAGAGGGAGTGTTACATTTCTCTTTATAGCAATGTGTGTACATGTGTACTCTTCTTTAGCCATACACAAGGCAATACTGGTCAATAGGGTGCAGGGGTTAAAGTTGAGGAAAAAAGTTGCGCCTTATATATAGTCCCGAAGGTACAGTAAGCTGAAAGCATGTTTACCTAGCTGAATTCTTGTCTGATCATTGCAGCAAGAAGGTCAGATCGCCAACATGGAGAATCGCAACTACTACTCCCTGCACTGCCTTCAAATGGAGACGCAGCTAGTCTACGCACACCTCGACATCTTCTACGATGTCTTGAGTCGCATGGCAGAGGTTGAGGCCCATGCAAATTCACAGGTAAAGGAGATGTTTTTTTTTTAGTTGAATTGTTCTGTTGAAAGCTAGGAAATAGTACCTGCAATCAACATTCAGATGTTGGTAAAGCTCAGAGCCTTGTAGCATCCATCCAATTAAAATTTGATGACTCTCCATATACATTCCTCATAACACTTTGCCTGCCGCACACAATTAAGCCGTCTCCTATACAGTTCCCATGACATGGAAAGTAAATCCGTCAATCTCCAACTTTATAAAATTGTAGCAAAGTCACTACAGAAAGCTTTCCGAAACTTAAACCTCACAGGAAGCAGGTAGAAACGGAAACATATATATGCGTCATATTGCATTGTAGGTAATATAAAAGAATGTATCGATTGGAGATTGGATTTCCCTTCTTTGAGTCATGTGACGTCAGAGGCCGACAAAACTTTATAATTTGGCTTTTCAGGTTGACCGAAACTTCAAAGGAACTAAAAAAAAACCCGTCATGTGTTTGATTGCATGTGTGTGTGCTGTTCAATGTCAAAACATCAACAAAGTGAGTACATGACGTGTGTTTTGTAGTTCCTTTGAAGTTTCGGTCAACCTGAAACGCCCAAATATGAAGCTTAATATTATTATTATTATTATTATTATTATTGTGATCATTTTTATGCGCCTAATCTAGATATAGCCCTAGGCGCTTACATATTAATTTCTGCCGTTTGAAATGGAATTTTTTACAGACAGACAGACAAACAGACATTTTTTACACACAATATATAACGCATTCACATCGGCCAGTAAAGCTCAGTAGCCTATTAGGCGAGCATTATGTGTTTGATTGCATACATGTGGATTGCATGCATGTGTGTGTGTGCTCGTTCAATCGTCAAAACAACAACAAAGTCATAAGTACCTGAAAGGAATTCGATCGATACATAAATGTTATTTGCGTGTTTGACCAAAATATGACATTTTACACAGATCTCGACATTGTTCACCTCGACCGCTAGCGCGGTCTCGGAGAACAATGACTGTCTCGATCTGTGTAAAATGTCATATTTTGGTCAAACACGCAAATAACGTATATTATGAAAGCAAAAGTGAAAGAAGGTAGCATTGTGTACAGCAGGCGTTTATCTTGTGTTAAGGGAAGTGCATGTGCATTCTCCAGCAGGCCATATTGTGTGCTCTGGGAGGCATTTGGTTAAATAGTAAAGATTTAGTCATGAAAACCCTATCAGTACATGTAACAGAAGCTAGGAGGAGGAGGATCCAAAGGAGGATCACAGGTAGGTGTAGTAGAGTTGTTGAAAAAAATCATATTTGAGCTTCGCAAAAAGTAGAAGTGTTATTTTGCATGTCGGCATTTGGTTTGGAATCTGTTTGCATGTCTGTGAGGAATATAGCATATATGTTTATAAATCTATGAAAAAGGAAGCTGTTGATGCTGAAATCATTGTGCTGTCCTCTACATATGAAAAAACAAACAAACATTTCAATGGATGAAGTATTAGTCCAGCTATGTTTCAACTGGAAAATTTCAGTAAAAAAACAAAACAAATTGTACTGAACAACAAGCTGCTTGTACAGGGATGCTCACTTACAATGCACAATGTGTTGTTGCAGCTGTCCAAGACATGGAGTGAAGTGAAGCCAATAGTGGACACATTGGTGTCACAAGATGGCGCCCCTTCTTCACCAACCCGAACCTCACCCATTGGCTCGCCCACCAACAACAACCACATGGGCATATCCATCTGACTGATTCTTTTGTTTTCTGGTATATTTTCTTCTTCTCTCTCTGATTTTTCTGTCTTTTCGACAGCTCTTTTCTGTCACTAATGTGTGTGTATGTGTATGCTGATGACTATGTAAGTGTGTGTGTGTGTGTGTGTGTGTGTGTATGTGTGTGTGTGTGTGTGTGTGTGTGTGTGTGTGTGTGTGTGCGCGCGCGCATGTAAGAGAGAGAGAGAGAGCATACTGCCATAAAGTGTGTGTTTCAACTGTGTGAAGACGTGCAAGTCTGTTGTTTATCTGTGTGTCTTTTCTTCTTTCCTTCGCTTTGCTGCTTTATTTATTTTCCTTCTCCTTGCCTCTAAAATACTACTTAATTGTGTTTTCATGTTCATGTAGCTTTAAAAATGTCTCCCACCTTCTTCTTGCAGTTTTTCAGAATTTGGTTGCTTTTTTTCCCTGCTATTGGAACATCGAAAAAAATGTTATATAACATGCTGTCATGACTCTGTGTGTGTGTGGGGGGTGTGTGTGTGTGTGTGTGTGTGTTGGTTGTCAGATGATTCTTACAAGGAATGCAGAAAAGTAATTTTTTGTGAAATTTGTTTCTTTTTTCCATGAATGATTCCAAAGGTCTCTTTTTCTGTGTAAAAGAAAAGAAAAGAGAAGAAGAATTTTTGACTGCTCTTTTGAAGCATCTGAATTTTACAGGGTTGAATGATGCATTAATCTGAACTAAATCTGAGCTTGATTCTTTAAAGCCAGTGATGTCTATATAAAAAAAAATAATCAGATAATTTCTTTGCCAAGTAATTCTAGTCACCAGTATTTTTCTGAGCTCATGAATTGTTTGCAATATTGTTGACGTCCGTCAGTTTGCCTCATATCTGTGAGTGAAACCAAAGTGCATACATTTTCTTTCACATATTCTTAAAACAACAGAATGTTTGGCACTACATGAAGTTCCTTGTGTGCAGACAAAGGGATGTAAGCGCTCTAACTTAGACAACAACAGTAAGTTAGAGTTATGCAGAACTAATCTCCTGGCACCCGATAGAATAAAAAACATCGACATGAACAAACGACTTTCATCCTCAAAAAAGGATGATTATTTCAAGCTCATGTGTTCCTCATTCTTCATGGCAGTCTAACACAGAGAAAAACACAAACCCCAACGTTTATCCTTGATCGAACATATAGTCAATAGATGAAGACTGTGGTTTTGTGAATAAACGCACAATACAAAAATTGTTACAGGGTTGCCTCAGTAGGTGCCGTAGAGCGCTTACATCCCTTTTTTTTACTTAGATCTTGTCTTTAGACCTGTCTCACTTGGTTATGTGTTAAGACAGTTAAATGTTTGATAGCACACGGACTGAGTTTATTTAGAAGGATCTACGCACCATTTTGCTTGACATTTTTAATAGGAGTTCAAAGGTGCATAACTTTGTTTTGCAAAAAAATCTCCACATTGATTATCTGTTGTTTTGGTACACTGTATTTGTGCTGTAAGTAGATTATGATGAAAAGTGTTAAAATCAGAGAATCAACAGTTGTCTCAAAGACCTTTTTAGGTTGAAAGGCAAAACAGCACTTGTTCATATTTTCTCTTTTATTTCTTACTAGAATGAATACCCGCTTCGCCGGGTCCGAACTATGGACCCGCCAAGCTTAGGTCCCTCCCAGATTCGTGGAATGGGAACAGCACGAAAATGATTCAGTGGCCATAATGCCATTCCTGACCATGTCGAGTCCCATCCTTGTCGACGAATGTAACCGTGTTAATCACCTTTGGAGGCGAACTCCACTCAAACAGGACTGAGCAAGTTATGGCTTCTCAAAGGAAGGCCAGTACATAAAATTACACAAAAGCCGCCAGACCACATCACAAACAGAACTGAAGAATGCACAGGTGTTGATTACATAGAGACACACACACTTACACACACACACACACAAACACAGAGAAGCCGTATCTATAGAGAGATAGATGACAGTGTATTTTTCGCGTGGCTATAAATTGATTCGACCTTTGCACTTTTACAGTGAGGATAATTTACGGGTCCAATTTACGTTCTGTACACTGCGTTGACCTTCTAAAAATAGGTAACAGTAACAGAACGCCGGGAATATCCGAAGACGCTCCACTCACTATGAGTGCACCATACGAAGGAAGGGAGGTAAACGCTGAAAACCTGGAGAATGTGAGAAGATAAGGAAGAGTTACTTATAATGGTGAAATAAACACAAAAACAAAAATCGATTCAGCGCTGCGCGCTGAGAGCACGTGTTGAAATATCTCATCGATGATATTGTGTCCGGGGTGTAGCTGAATACGGTGTTCAAATTTGAAAAAGATCCACCGAGAACTTTGGCTTTGGTGTGTCGGTATGGGGGCCCGGGTAGCTGAGGTGGAACCAAAATAGCTGAGGTGGAACCAAAATCGGTTCCGCGCTGCGCGCTGAGAGCACGTGTTGAAATATCTCATCGATGAGGTTGTGTCCGGGGTCTCTCTGAATAAGCCCACCAAATTTGAAGCAGATCCATCGAGAACTTTGGCCGTGCATGGCGATTACACAAATACACAAACACACAGACACACAGACACACAGACACACAGACACAAGTCGTGTATATATATATAGATTATTGTCCTGCTTTTGTGTGAGGAAGCAAGAAAAAATGTTTGGATTCACCTGTGCAGGCCTTTCATCTTGTGATGAGATTCATATAAAAGAGACTGATTCGTAAGTTTCAAGAAGTTTTGTGTGTGTTTTTTAAGGCATTTTTGTCTTGTTTTTTGTTTTTTATTATTTGAAAGTGTGTAATCTTCCTTTGGTTCTTTACTTCTTAGCAGAACTTCAGCCTTTTAAGGAAATATATCAAAGTTGATAATTTTTGGGAGGTTCTAGCATGGGTGAAAGCGATTTTTCCCAAAAAATGTGATTTGGGGGTTCTTGCAATAATGGGTAGATAAAACATTGTATAGTATTGTGGTGGAAGAAATTTCACCAAATCATTAAACCGTTAAAATGACAGTTTAACCGCCAAAAAACACTCTGCTCCTTGTTTCTTGGTCCCTAATCGTCGGATTTACACCAAAATTGGACCATTGTCCCTAACTGATCTCCAATACAAACTTTTCAAGAAGAAAAAGTTAATTATTGGCAGTTAAAAACCCGTTATAAACCGTTATTTTCTAATTTTTCACCGATCTTTATGAAATGTTGTTGGTTGTCCCTAACTGAATTTCAACAAGAATAAAAAGTTGATTTTTGGCAGTTAAAAAACCGTTAAATCCCGTTTTTTCACCAATCTTTATGAAATTTTGTGAGTAGGTCCGTTGTCCATAACTGAGTTTCAATACGTACTTTTCAGAAGAAAACCAAGCTTTTGTCAGTTATAAACCGTTATTTTCTAATTTTTCACCGATCTTTATGAAATGTTGTGAATTTCAACAAGAATAAAAAGTATCTAAACTTTGAAGCCTTTTTTTCTCAGAATGATGTTTTCGGCACTTGCTTCGCCGTTTCCTTGATAACTCAAAATGTTCTCAACCGACTGGAACAAAACGTAGCATGGCTTTTTAGTATTCATAGGACTACACTTTGTGGAAGGCGTTTGTGGGTCGGGATAAAATGAAAGAAAATATAGCTTGTCAGTTAAAACCGTTATATGTAAATATGATGAAATCAACGTTTTAATTAAAATAACGTAATTTTGATTCCACAAAATGTAGTCCAATTACATGTTATTGTATGTTTTGAATTTCTTTAAAAAATGTGCGCTCCTTGAAGAATTATCAAGGAAACGCCAAAATCACTATTTTCGGTTTCTAGATAATGTATGTTTTTCCGTTGAATTGTTTCTCAACGGCAGTTGTCGTGACATATTAACTAACACAATATATGGGTCAGCAATGCATTTGACTTTATTTGAGCCGAAAGACAGTTCAAATTCCCATTCTAAATAGGAACACAACTGAAGCGATTTTGGTGATATTTTATACTAGAACCTCCCCTTAAATGGCGAGGTATGTTAAATGGCGAGGTAAAAAACGGTCATACTTGTAAAATTTCACTCGTGCAAAAAAAACCATGAGTGTACGTGGGAGTTTCAGCCCACGAACGCAGAAGAAGAAGAAGAAGAAGATAATTTTTGTTTGTTTAATGTTCAACTAAAAAGAAAGAGGCAATTGCTCTGGTGCACATTTTTAACAAGTACATGTACCCATTGTTCATGAGGTATTTGTGCCATTTTGCAGATATTGCAGTAATTGAATGTTTGCCACATGTTACGTCTGTTTACATCAACACATGCACATAAACAAATGTTTTCAAATTTTGAAGTACATATTTTTGTAAGCAATATTTGTTAGTTATGAATATTATGTTATATATTTATATTGTGTCATATGTTTATCAGTGTCTTTATGTTCTTGTATCATTTAACCGTTTATTACAGTGTATGTGTGAAATGAATTCAACACACCCAGTGCTAAGTCGCAGCCTCTAACTCTAAGTAAGAATTTTGACTTCAGAGTAAGCATATTTGTTGCCAGTGTTTGCCATCAGAAGAGATTATACTTAAGGTTACTTGAACATGTATTGAGAAGTAACCAGCATCTAAAGTTTCAAACTGCAATACTGAACTGCAGACCTGCCTGAAGGATAAAGGACCGCTAAGTAATACCAGTTCACAATACCGGTTCACAAAACACCTAGCACGATAACTGAAACTGTATCAAATTTCATGCGCATATCATTTACTTGACTCATAATCATTAGAATTTTGGTCTGTACCTTTATCTATATGCTGCTACAGTTTGTTTTTGATTTTACATGATTTAACAGGTCAGCTGGACGTAAGAGGCGACTAAGGGATTCTGTTTCTCCTTTTAGTTTTACCCTTGTTAAATGTTTCTTGTATAGAATATAGTCAATTTTTGTAAAGATTTTTAGTCAAGCCGTATGTAACTTGTAAGAAATGTTAAGTCCTTTGTACTGGAAACTTGCATTCTCCCAGTAAGGTAATATATTGTACTACGTTGCAAGCCCCTGGAGCAAATTTTTGATTAGTGCTTTTGTGAACAAGAAACAATTGACAAGTGGCTCTATCCCATCTTCCCCCTTTCCCCGTCGCGATATAACCTTGCATGGTTGAAAACGACGTTAAACACCAAATAAAGAAAGAAAGGTCAGCTGGAAAATATCCAAATGATGACTATTATCATTTCCAAGTACAGTAAAACCTCCCACTAACGACCTTGAAAGTGTCCAGAAAAATCGGTCGTAAAAAGGAGGGGTCTTTATTGGGAGTTTGGGAGGTATAATTTTTTTCACAGGGGTGGGAACTGTTGGGCAGTTCAGTCTTGAAAGTTGTGTCCGTTATCCTATTTTTGTTCCCATTTGTTGTGCATATATATGGATAAGCATGATGTACGTGCATACACCAGCGCACAGACGGGCAGACATAACACACACACACACACACACACACACACACACACACACACACACACACACACACACATGCGTGCGCGCGCGCGGTCTCATAGGTTAAACTCAGTGATTGACCCCGGGTAAGAAGGTCAGTGTCTGTAACCTGGGTCAGGAAGAGTTTCCTCTGACATCCAAGGAGACCGTCCCATAGGTAAAACTTGCTTATTGGCAAGTATGGGTCATTGACCCGAGGTCTCAGTTGGTGAGCATACACTCACAGAATACGTACACAGCAATTCATTATTGAGATGTTGTTCTAACTGCCCCTACCCAACCCCTCCCATCTCCTCCCCCTACTTCGAGGGCAGTCCTTCAATTGTGACAGCAACAGGTGAGAAGATGACAGCCGTGGGCCACTGGACTTGCATGCACTACTGACTACAGACTACCACCCC
This sequence comes from Littorina saxatilis, assembly GCF_037325665.1. NCBI lineage: Eukaryota > Metazoa > Mollusca > Gastropoda > Littorinimorpha > Littorinidae > Littorina > Littorina saxatilis. Next base: position 35,492,537 of record NC_090246.1, read on the forward strand.
TGACTCTTCATGCGTGACTAATGGCGTGCGTGTTCCGTCTGTGCTGGGTAATTACGAACTTTGACACTCACTGGTTAAAAGGTCAAAGTCGTTATTGACCCTAAGTTGGTAGGTCGGTCGTCGGAAAAAGGGGAGCGTCGTTCTTGGGAGGTTAGTTACAGTATGAAAAGCATCCGTGCCGAGAAATTCAGTCGGCAAAAGGAGGGGGTCGTTCTTGGGAGAGGTCGTTACGGGAGGTTCCACTGTACATGTATACTCAGCCTATGTTGTATGAAACATCATACAGTAAAACGTAAAAAAGTCAGAGCTAGCGGGAACTCTGATTTTGCTGACTTTGAACATTATTAACTTTCATCCCTGAGACGGTTGTGTTCTGGATTCAGCCGATGCACGTGATGTCACATCCTCAAAAGATACTATTGTGGTTGAGACTCGTTCTGTTGTAAGGCACATTTACATGGAGCTGATTTGGCACAAACTTTAACAAAGAAGTTCAGCTGATTAATCTTGTTGCCCTGGTATGTTTACTCTGTTTTAATATATACACAGCACTTTTAATGTAAGTGTGCAGATTTTAATTCTATACTGGTATTTTGCTTCTTGAACAATATTCCAAGCTGTGTCACTTTAATATCTGCTGGTACTTGTACTTACCATAGTGTACCTGTATTTTGTATTGGTTTGACATTTGTGTACAAAATGTTGCAGATAATTTTAGTTTCCATGTCAAGAGATGATGAAATTTTGCCTTGAAATGGTTTTTTTGTGTTTTGTTTTTCTCCAGAGTCCTCTTGTTGATATCCCATGTACAGGAGTATACGTTAATGGTGATAACAAACTGTTTTATGACCATCAAATTTCACGGTCACACCAAGGTTATCCAAACATCAAACATTGTGGACTTAAAAACAACCCCGGCAAGTTATTATACAAATCTGGTTAATCTCTGTGATTTTATGGTTAAACAGAGCAAAAAAGGAGCCTGCTTTGAAGTGTCATTAATGTAGCAAACATTGGATCTAGAAACTAGAGTTTAAAAACCTGGCAAATTTATACATGTAATCCAAATCTGGTTGATGTCTGTTATTTTCAGTCAAACAGAGGTCTTGTGCTAGCCAAAAGGTGCTTTTTGGCTCACGTAAGTGTAGCCTATGCGATGCTAACTTTTGTCTGTCTGTGCGTGCGTGCGTGCGTATGTATGTATGTCTGTGGTAGAAACTTTAACATTTGACTGAACACCGAAATACTAATTTTACCTGGTTATTATCCAAGCAACAGCTTCAAAATATTGAAGCAATGATCAACATTTCGTCGGCACGTATGTAGTTAAAGTGTGTATCCAAAGAAAACGGGTGGTGGGGGGGGGGGGGGGGGGGTAAAAACAGGTGACTGGTTTGTGTCGTGTGTGGTATGTAGACCAGGTCAGGGGTCAAGGTTAGGTAAGATCGTGTGAAGGATTGTGGTATAGATACAGTTATCACCGAGCTGCAGTTCGCCGATTCGGAGAAGACGATTTCACATTGTTCGGTTTTGTAGCTCCAGAAAAATAGATAAAGAAGATACCAAAGGAGATTTCCTACAGGTTAATCTGCACAGCGTGTTTCCCAGTGTTTGCGCGAGGAAGCGCTGTCGAAAGCGCAGTGTTGATCTGGCCATCTGGCAGTCGTGTCCCTGTAAGTAAAGTAGGCTACAGACAGACAGAACTAGATCTAGTGTCTCGCACTCTTGCACCGTGTCACCTATGCTTACTGTGTGTGTGTATGTGTGATGGAGTGATTGAGTTTGTGTTACTGTTTGTCGATTTCTTACGTGAGCCTTGAAGGCTTCGCCTCTTGTTTTTTTAGCTAGACCATGACACTTTGTACATCGTTAGACTTTTATACAACTTCAGAATCGTTGTCACTTCTTTCAGAAGGTCACGTCACACATACAGAATTATCAGTTTGTTATTCCAAGATGTATTAAAGTTTTAAAAAAATACACTTTCTTCGTGTAGACTTTGTCAAGTTTGTCCAGTTCTCTTCTGCTTGCAAAGTTTTGAAGCTTTAAAAAAAATTCTGGATTTTAGAGCATTATTTCTAAATTTTGAATGCTGATTGGTGGATGTTTTTTTTGGGTTTTTTTTGTTGGGGGGGGGGGTGCAGGGGAGAGAGGGAAGAAGAGTGAGAGACTAGCTATTGTACTTTTGGAGGGCTACATATCAATGTACATCCCTAATGTTTCAGTATTCCGCTCTGTTGTTTAGTGAAGTTGAAGGGAAAGAAAACATAAACATTTAATATCTGACCATTAGTTATTACAAGCAAGCGCTTTGTTCCAGAGTTTTACTGTGATGTTTTTGTTCATGATTGTTTGTTTTGATCCCTAACATTTTGTGATTCAGTATATCATTGTTATGTGTGATTTTGACTGAATACGACCCCTTTTGTATGTGTACGGCACATTTGTTGTCACTATGGTGTATTTTGTTGTTTGTTACTTGTAAAGGAAACTTAAATTTGTCCCCTCTTGTACATGTGCGCATCAATGCCTTTTCTGATCATATTATAAAGTTTCAGTGACTTTGGTTAAGATAGTGCATCCGTCCATGGAATTTCATTACACATTTTAGGACAAAAATTAAATCAAATCAGTATAGAATTCAGGAATGACAAATTAACTATGGTTGACTCAGAAACAGATTTAAGTCCAGGTCTTGGAAATATCATTTCATTGACTGTGTCTCAGGCTGGTGGTCTGCATTGTCTAGTCAACTAGAATTGTAGTCTTGACTGCCGCTTGTAAAGAAACCAAAAGAATTTGGTTCAGGGTGTGTGATATTAAGACTGCATCAGCTTTGGAATGTGAGTGAGCCTTGGTAATGGAATTAAATCATGACAAGAAAAATGGTTCAAATTGTTGGGGAATGCTCTCGTTTAACACATTGTTAGTCCTGCACTCAGACACACACACGCACACACACACTAACTGAATCTGGTGCAGGTTGCTAACTTCCGCTGACACTATTAACACTTCTGAACATTGACAAATATGGCTGTGCTTTGGTGTAAATTTACATGAAGGAAATCATCATTTTAACAAAAGTTTGCCATCTTAGTTTGGAGAGACTGCTACAAAATTTTGTTTGATTATCATTCCAGAGTGGCACACGTTGCACTTTCCAAATTTTGAAGTGCAAATGTTGTGTGCGATGCTCTTAATTCATGATTGCTATTCTGGCCGTCTCCATCTTCAGCTATTCATTGTTAATTTACTTTTGATAAATATATTTCTGTTTACGCATATTGAAGTTACAAAGGGACATTTAAATTGGAGTTGTATTTGAACTGACTCTATTTCTTGCTGCTGTTCTACTTGTGTTGAAGAAGATGCTCCTGTATAGCAGGAGTTGGTCATTATTATGGACAGGGGTTCTCTATATTATTCTGCAGATGCAATATTGGGGGAAATGGCAAGTTGACTAAATGTACATGATGAAAATGGTTTTGTGACGCGCATATTCAGAGGTTATTGAATTGTTAAAAGAAGTTAACTTTGAATGAAATAATAAAGGCAAAGAAAGAATAAAACATGAAAAGTGTCTGTTATGTGTGTTTTGTATGGGTGGTGTGCTTCTGTCACAAGCTTACATGCTGCGGAAGTTGAGCTTTTATATTTGTAGTAGTAGTGGTTGGGGACCATATTGGTATCCATAAGCCTCACGGCTTTTTTCTCCCCCCGCGGGTTAGGGGGAAAAATTTACCCGATGCTCCCCAGCATGTCATAAGAGGCGACTAACGGATTCTGTTTCTCCTTTTACCCTTGTTAAGTGTTTCTTGTCAATGTTTGTAAAGATTTTAGTCAAGCAGTATGTAAGAAATGTTAAGTCCTTTGTACTGGAAACTTGCATTCTCCCAGTAAGGTCATATATTGTACTACGTTGCTCCATCTGAGTGATCGACAAGAAGAAGAAGTACTACATTGCAAGCCCCTGTAGCAATTTTTTTATTAGTGCTTTTGTGAACAAGAAACAATTAACAAGTGGCTCTATCCCATCTCCCCCCTTTCCCCATCGCGATATAACCTTGAACGGTTGAAAACGACGTTAAACACCAAATAAAGAAAGAACAGCTTTTTTCGCGTCCCATCTCTTTATCAAGTTTGTTGCAGGTCAATCATATTAACATGCTCAAAGTCGTATTTACTCAATATCAATTATCGTACAAATAAAGTGACTCGGTCATAAGTTGTATGTCCAGCAGATTTTTGAAAGTGTTAATGGTTTGTGCAATTTTAACAACATCAGACAGTGTGTTCCATGATGGTGCAACTCTGTCAGAAAAGGAATGTTTCCGGATATTAGTTTTACTAAATTCAATAAAGATTTTGCTCGTATTTTTTCTCGTTACATCAGTGGTAGACTTCTTGAAAAAGACTCGAATTTGACATTATCAATACCCTAAAAGATTTTATAGGTCTGCATCAGGTCGCCTCTGAGTCTTCTCGATTTAAGGGTCGGGAGATTGAGTACCCGTAGTCTTTCAACGTATGTCATGTTTTTCAAGGCCTTAACCAGTTTTGTCGCTCTCCTTTGCACCCTTTCAAGGGCGGCTGATTGACGCTTTGGATACGGATGCCAGATTAAACGTTGGCATATCCTAAATGTGGTCTAACCAATGCTTTATACAATTTTGTAAATGTGTCATTGTCAAGATAGGAAAGTGTTCTCTTTATTATGCCAAGCATTTTATTCGCTTTATTTATTATGTTTTGAATATGTTTGTCAAAACTCAGGTGATCGTCAAATGTTACACCCAAATCTTTTTCCTCCTCGCACTTCATAACTGTTTTCTTTACATCATTCACCATCATTGAATAATCATGTCTAATATATTGTTTTCTCGTACAAAAAAAAAGGAATGAAAACTTTCAATGATGCATTTTTCTTCTCCTCTGTTGGTTTAAACAGTATTTTATTCTCTCTCTCTCTCTCTCTCTCTCACACACATACACACACACACACACACACAGAGAAAACTGCACACATAAATAAAAGCTGATTACATAGGCATACACACTGACTTAAACATGCAGTTCAAAGAGTTTGTGTTCCTCCGAAAACGGCGTATGGCTGCCTAAATGGCGGGGTAAAAAAACGGTCATATACGTAAAATTCAATAACCAAACTCAAGAAGCGACTGTCTCTCTAGAACCTCAATCTCTTAAAAACTGGACTCCCAAAAAATTTAGATCACTACTTACCAAACAAAAAGCAAGTACTCCTTGCTCAATACATTTTTGGATGAATAAATATAACTATAAAATAGAAAGAAATCATTGGATGATAGCAAACAACTGCACCAAGGAAGAGCGACTAAGGCTACTTCACTGGAAGATATTGCATAATATCTACCCCACTAATATCTTACTACACAAAATGAAGAAACGTGAAAGCAATCGCTCTAGTCTGTGTGGAGATATTGATTTCATTGAACATTTTTTCTTTAAATGCCCAAGAATATCACTTTTTTGGAAGAACGTAGAAAAGCAAATTTATATAAAAACAGGTTCACAGATAAAATTAAAAGAAACTGTCGTTTTATTTGGTTTCCAACCGAACAAGCAACAGGACCAAACTATAAGAAATATTAACTTTATTCTGCTTGTAGCAAAAATGTCAATAAGTATATACAAATACGGAGAAGGCTTTGACCCAAATTGTATATTTGAAAGAGAGCTCTCCATTCGGCTTTTTGACTGAGAAACCCAGTACTATCATGCTATTGTAAATGAATTGTTGCAAATGTCAATGTATACTGAAAGGCATAAATTCTGCAAATAGTGCATTGAACGATTTTAGTTGACATCTTGAGTGTCGGAGCAAATGTTTCACGCTGTCAGCGTGCGCTTTGCAGTATAGCTGATCCAGCCACAGCTCACTGTGCTAATAAAGACAATGGGCTGAACGGGAGACAATAACGTAAAAAAGATAGTGTATGGCCCTATAAAATGCAACAGGCTGTTTGGCTGTATCAGATATCGCAATCATGCCACGACTTGATGAAGGAGAGAGACAGCAAGCGATTGGGATGCTTAGAGCTGGCCAAAGCATTGAACGTGATGAACACTGAACGTTTTACAAAATCATTGCGCTTGGACTCAGTCACTTTTTTTGAAAAATTGTCATTTCATGATGTTCTATTCAAAATCAATAAAGCGAAGGTTTATAAACACTAAAATGGCCAATAAATAAAATATTCAAACATTGAAAACATTCACCACTGAGTTGATTTTTTGTGATTTTTAAAAGTTCAGTTTGCGGAATTTATGCCTCTCGGTATATTAACTAAGGTGAACCAATGATGAAAACAATTATGACGAACAGCAAAATATATCATTATTGAGTCACTTGAGAAAAAGTGACTCTATGTAATCGGTCAGTGTTAGTCTGTCCGGCCGGCCGTCCGGCCGGCCGTCCGTAGACACCACCTGGCACCTTAACGTTGGACTTTTCTCGGAAACTATCAAAGCGATCGGGCTCATATTTTGTTTAGTCGTGACCTCCAATGACCTCTACACTTTAACGATGGTTTCGTTGACCTTTGACCTTTTTCAAGGTCACAGGTCAGCGTCAAAGGAAAAATTAGACATTTTATATCTTTGACAAAGTTCATCGGATGTGATTGAAACTTTGTAGGATTATTCTTTACATCAAAGTATTTACATCTGTAGCCTTTTACGAACGTTATCAGAAAAACAAGGGAGATAACTAGCCTTTTCTGTTCGGCAACACACAACTTAACGTTGGGCTTTTCTCGGAAACTATAAAAGTGACCGGGCTCAAATTTTATGTGAACGTGACTCATTGTGTTGTGAATAGCAATTTCTTCCTGTCCATCTGATGCCTCATATAATATTCAGAACTGCGAAAGTGACTCGATCGAGCGTTTGCTCTTCTTGTTATTAATTCATTTAAACACAACCATAGTAATAGAGAGAGAGAGAGAGAGAGAGTGAGGGAGGGAGAGTGAGGGAGGGAGAGAGAGAGAGGGAGAGAGAGAGAGAGAGAGAGATTGAGAGAGGAAGAGAGAGAGAGAGGGGGAGAGGGGAGGGTGCGAGAGAGAGAGAGGTAGAGAAAGAGCGGAGGGAGGGGTGGGGGAGAGAGAGCGAGAAAGAGAGATTTTCGAAGATTGTCCATGTTAAACCAAAGAATGATATTATTGCTATTTATAACCCTATCTGTTTATGTTTAAACTGTTCAGCATCGCTCACAGTATCAGAGAGAGAGAGAGAGAGAGAATGGTAGGGTTTATGTTTAAACTGTTCAGCATCGCTCACAGTATCAGAGAGAGAGAGAGAGAGTGGCAGGGAGGGTGAGAGAGACAGAGAAGGGGAGAGGGGGAGAGAGAGAGAGAGGACGATTAAAGATAGAGAGAGGGAGAGAGGGGAGGGAGGGAGGGAGAGGATGGGGAGAGAGAGGATAGAGAAAGAGAGAAAGTGTGCAAATGCCTGTTCACGGAGAGAATTATAGCTAAATTATAATTGATTGAAAATATTGTACATTTTCAAAAAACCGTAAAATTCCACTCGTGCAAAAAAACCAGGAGTGTACGTGGGAGTTTCAGCCCACGAACGAAGAAGAAGAAAAGAGTTTGTGTGTGAGAGGGAGAGAGAGAGATGGAGCTATACTTTTCAACAAAACACACATACACTGAAGAGCATACAGATGCATTTATGTGTACACACACACACACACACACACACACACACTCACTCTCTCTCCTCTATTACTAATGAACAAAATCATTCATATTGCACTTATATTTAATTGGTCAGATAATATTGTGGTGATAATGAAGGCTCTTACATAAAAAAAACTTAGCAAGATGGAAAAAAAGTTAGTTACACAGTCACAGGTGTGTATAATATGTCAATGATCCTGTAAAGTGTCTCAGCTGAAAGGGCAGTGCATCACATACATGTGCCACTGGTTGCAATATGTTGCGACATTGAACAATAGGCAAAACAACACACACACACACACACACACACACACACACACACACACACACACACAACACACACACCAACAACAACAACAAAACAACAACAAACAACAACAACATCACAAACAATTAACAGCGAACAATTTTAAAAAAAATTGAACAAAGTTTAACTACATATATGAATAACAACCGATGGTTTATATCAAGGTGCCTGTACTGCATGTAATGAATACAGCCTTACACGCAACGTAATATATGTATATATGAATTTATGATTGTTGTATGTTGTAATTCTCTGCAATAAAATAACATCTCGATCTTTGTGTGCATGTGACATGTGTGTTTTCCTGTGAGCTTGAATCACTAAAACACCGTATAACACCTTTTAAAGAGGTGACAGTACTGCCCGACACAATTATTTATTCTGTTTCCACCTTTTCTGTATTCGCATCATTTATGACCGCACCCCTCCCTCTTAGTAAACCGACCAACATTGTGCCCCGCCCCCCTCGAATGATGTTTCTGCTGTCATCCTCATGCCGGAAGTGTTTACCTCTGACGTCATAGGCGGGGTAAGGCGACCAAAATGGCGGACATTCTCATGTGTTGTTGTATGAACGATCATGACAAACAACAACGGTACAAGAGTAAAGAGATCGATAAAGGATTGATGAAGGAACGGTTGACATTCAGGAGAACTGTTAGAATTTTACTTCTCGGTGCTGGTGAGAGTGGGAAAAGTACTTTCCTAAAACAAATGAAGATCATCCACGGGCAAGACTTCAGTGAAGGGGCTATGCAGGAGTACAGAACTGTCGTATACAACAACCTCGTCAAAGGAATGCGGGTCTTGATAGACGCAAGACAGAAGCTCCGAATTCCATGGGGGGATGAAGCAAGTGAAAAAGATGCTCATTATGTTTTTGCATTTGATGGGAGCACAAAGCTTGACGAACGAGTGTTCGCTCTGTACTTGGAGCCGATCAGAAGGTTGTGGAGAGATTCAGGAATTCGGGAAGCATTTGACAGGAGGAGGGAGTTTCAGCTTGTGAGTATATCATGGCTCATTACTACAAATAAAAATCGTTTTGAAAATAATGACAATATTCCTTAAAATGGTTTTCATATTAATTATTATCTGTACTTCATTTCCAAAGCTGGTGGTCAAGTGAACTAGTTTTAGAAGCTGGCTAATTCAGTAATTGGTAACATCATTGTCAATATATATATTGCACAACAGTAACATGCGTTTTCTTTTAAATGAAATTCGTACACACAAAAAGTGATGTATTAAGACGCTGATTGAGAACAATCTTGTGTCAGATGATAACGTGAGGCTGGCGGTTAGTATTAAGCCTATTTATTAATTTGTTTTCTTTTTTACATTTAGTCAAATTTTGACTCAATGTTTTAACATAGAGGGGGAATTGAGACGAAGGTCGTGGTGTATGTGTGTGTCTGTGCATGTGTGTGTGTGTGTGTAGAGTGATTGGACCGATCTTTATGAAATTTTACATGAGAGTTCCTGGGTATAAAATCACCAGACGTTTTTTTCATTTTTGGCTCACGTAAGTGTAGCCTATGCGATGCTAACTTTTGTCTGTCTGTGCGTGCATGCGTATGTATGTATGTATGTCTGTGGTAGAAACTTTAACATTTGACTGAACACCGAAATACTAATTTTACCTGGTTATTATTCAAGCAACTGAACAGCTTCAAAGTATTGAAGCAATGATCAACATTGTGTCGGCACGTATGTAGAACAAGTGTGTATCCAAAGAAAACGGGTGGTGGGGGGTTTTGGGGGGGTAAAATCAGCTGACTGGTTTGTGTCGTGTGTGGTATGTAGACCAGGTCAGGGGTCAAGGTTAGGTCAGATCACGTGAAGGATTGTGGTATAGATACAGTTATCACCGAGCTGCAGTTCGCTGATTCGGAGAAGACGATTTCACATTGTTCGGTTTTGTAGCTCCAGAAAAATAGATAAAGAAGATACCAAAGGAGATTTCCTACAGGTTAATCTGCACAGCGTTTTTCCAGTGTTTGCGCGAGGAAGCGCTGTCAAATGCGCAGTGTCGATCTGGCCATCTGGCAGTCGTGTCCCCGTAAGTAGGCTACAGACAGACAGATCTAGATCTAGTGTCTCGCACTCTTGCACTGTGTCACCTATGCTTACTGTGTGTGTGTATGTGTGACGGAGTGATTGAGTTTGTGTTACTGTTTGTCGATTTCTTACGTGAGCCTTGAAGGCTTCGCCTCTTGTTTCAATAAATGTCTTTTATGACGTCATATCCGGCTTTTTGTAAAAGTTGAGGCGGCACTGTCACACTTTCATTTTTCAATCAAATTGATTGAAATTTTGGCCAAGCAATCTTTGACGAAGGCCGGACTTCGGTATTGCATTTCAGCATGGAGGCTTAAAAATTAATTAATGACTTTGGTCATTAAAAATCTGAAAATTGCAATTAAAATTATTTTTTTATAAAACGATCCAAAATTACTTTTATTTTTTTCTTCATCATGTTCTGATTCCAAAAACATATAAATATGTTATATTCGGATTAAAAACAAGCTCTGAAAATTAAGAATCAAAATTATGATTAAAATTAAATTTCCAAAATTGTTTTAAAAACAATTCCATCTTATTTCTTGTCGGTTCCTGATTCCAAAAACATATAGATATGATATGTTTGAATTAAAAACACGCTCAGAAAGTTAAAACGAAGAGAGGTACAGTGAAGCGTGCTATGCCGCAGAGCGCAACCGCTACCGCGCTGAACAGGCTCGTCACTTTCACTGCCTTTTGCACTAGCGGCGGACTACGGTAATTGTGAAAAAATGCAGTGCGTTCAGTTTCATTCTGTGAGTTCCACAGCTTCACTAAATGTAGTAATTTCGCCTTACGCGACTTGTTTTTCTTTTCATACACCCATGGGGTTCCTTGAAAATAAAATTTGACTTGACTTGACTTGTATACTTAGTAGTAGTAGTAAGGGTTACTCTCTGGTTCTTTCTTTCAATGTTTGTGAATTTGACCTACTACTATTAGCTGTCTCAGTGTCTACAGGTTTGTCTAGCTGTCTCTCTCTCTTTTAGTACTGTATCAGAACACATACTGTACAGTGTACGCACACACACACACACACACACACACACACACACACACACACACACACACACACACACACACACACACACACACACACACACACACACACACAGAGTTTCCTCAAAGGTGATATGTATCCAAGTTCTTTATGCCTTGCAATTAAATCTCTCTAAAGTCTAATCTCTCAGTCATGATATTGAATGAAACATTTGAGTAAATGCAAGTGAGGGGGGGGGGGGGGGAGGCAATAAATGTAATACTGATATTAAAACAAAAAATAAAACTTAATGAAAACATAATAAATGGTTTCCATAGTGAAACTGTTTTGTTCACTAGTCTTTTGTTTTAACAGTTTTTACTTTTAGACTGGTTATAAGACATCAGATCATTTATTGTCTATACAATTAATTACAATGGATGGAAAAATGTGGTTCATCTGCTCTTAAAACAACAACCTTAAAAAAAACTTTAAAAAGAAAACACACAAAACTGTTAAACACAAAACTGTCTTACTGTAATGTGCAATTTAATGCAGCCGCTCAGAAAGTTATAACGAAGAGAGGTACAGAAAAGCGTGCTATGCAGCACATCGCAACCACTTCCGTGCTAAACAAGGCTCGTCAATTTCACTGCCTTCTACGGACTACGGTCTTTGTGAAAAAATGCTGTGAGTTCTACAGCTTGACTAAACGTAGTAATTTCGCCTTACGCGACTTGTTTTTAAGTCAAATTGATTCTAAAGGGGCTTTTGTGTTTTACTTTTACATTACAAAACAATCCAGCAAAACTTTGAGGTGTTTACTTTTTTCGCCACCTTGTTTAAGAAAAAAATATCTGGTTTATATTGCAAACTACACACAAGCACCTGAGAAATGTCAGCCCCTGAATTAAAACCACGGAGGAAGTGGCAGTAATCCTCGTAAAACATCTGCCAGTTGGAGTCCAGCAGGGCTGTTAAGTCTGACTCTGAGCATAGTGTAGCCTCCTCTGCCAGCATGGCGCCCCAGATAATCTGTTTAAAAGGTCTGCAGTGATAAGGGAATTTTTTGGTAGCTATGATAATCACTGTTTAACTTGCTGCTGCAGCATAATCAGGGCTGCTGAGACTCTATCGTTTCAAGGCTTGGCTAAAGCTGGAGCCTGCTCTCTCCTTTTAGTTTTAGAGCACCTTCTTTTTTTTTCCTTTTTCACTGAGCTGCGCTTTACAGCATAGACATGGTTTTGAGCGGAAACTGTTATTTTTTACTCTCAGCACGTTGTGCATGAGGCATTTTGTAGAGATTGTCTGCTTGCAGATTGGGTAGGCCTGCAAAAATGGCATACTCATTTAACTCAACTGAGAGTGAGACTGAAATATGAGTGAACATTTTGGCACTTATTCAGTTAATTGTCTTGTTTTCTATCCTCATTTTTATGTCCTCTTTGTTGAACCAGTGTGTGTTCTCTGGGTGCTCTGGCACAAAATAACATGTCTTACAATTAGACCAGATAATGTTTTCACAGAACTGTACACGGGCCTGCGGCAGTACTTATTAAAGAAGACTCAACCAGTGAAGCAGTACATCCCCAGTTAGAGTAGACCCTTTGACACCATGAATGCAGAAACATTGGCTAAGTGATTTTCATATTACGTTGCAGATAGATGTTTGTATTTTGTGTCTGAATGGTGAATTATGCCTCTCAGTGCTGCAGTGAAGGAGAGCAAGTCAAACAAGTCGCGTAAGGCGAAATAACTACATTTAGTCAAGCTGTGGAACCCACAGAATGAAACTGAACGTAGTCCGCCGCTAGTGCAAAAGGCAGTGAAAGTGATGAGCCTGTTAACCCTAACCCTTACCCTAACCCTAACCCATGGTTCGTTCGGGCAAAGGGTCGCATTTTTTAAGTCCAAGATTGGCGCATGCGCATTGGCCGCATTGAGAGGGATTGTTCAGCAGAGGTTTCAGTTCGCGACACCGCCTCTCTTTATTGTACTGGAATGGTAGTGACTATTGCTAACTTAACTTTACTGTCTTTTTCAGGGCGACTCTTTACCTTACTTCATTTCCCAGCTGGACAGAATATCCGAATGGGTACGTATCTTTTTGTTTCTGAACCTCCTCAGTGTTATGTTTTTTAGTGCTGTTAAATGTATTGTGTGTGTGTGTGTGTGTGTGTGTGTGTGTGTGTGTGTGTGTGTGTGTGTGTGTGTGTGAGAGAGAGAGAGAGAGAGGGAGACAGAAAGACAGAAAAACAAGTGAGTGAGTGTTGATGTGTTTACTTTACTTTTACTTTTAGATCTATGGCGTCTATGCTAAGGAAGGGAACGGATAGCCTTATTGTTCTATAAAAAGAGAGGCAAGCTGAAAATGTATTGTGGTAATTTAGGCGTACTCACCTTACAAAATTATATCCACAGGTGAGAAGCCAAAGAACAATTAACTTATTTAGACTACATCTTGTACACGTGTATGCATCACCTAACGGCGTGTGTGGGTGCATTTTAATTAGCTAATTTTGACTGTTTCGATCCGTGTTCTTTGCTCAATGGCAGTATGAATCACTGCACTGGAGTGTACTGTGTAGTTCCATCTGGTTAATTAATGCTGTTGTTACTGATTCCACTTGATGTTATTAACCTTCAGGCTGATGTTTAGGGTTTTACATTTGTTTAACCCTTGTGCAGCTAATGTAAACTTTGAGATAGATGGCTCTGTTCACAGTATTTTCTGCAGAAAAGAAGAGTAACAAAACTGGAATTTAGTGTTTCTTTCCTCAAATGTAAAGCTTACATGCAAAATCCTGGGTGTTGGTTTAGGGTGTGGGGATGCAATCTTCCTTCCACAAGCCCAAAAATGCACACATCACTTTCATTTCTTCCACTGTTTCTCATTTCTTCTCTTCACAAATTCGTTAACACTGATAATATTGCAAACGGCATCCAAGTCGACAGTACTGTTTCCATGTCTATGTGAGTTTATCTGCCATTGGAAAGTGCCATGCTCATGAGGCCTGTGAGTCTGAAATAATAGAACAGCGTTATGTACAGAGATAACAAAGGGAGCTGAAAGGACAAACTATTTGCGCATGTAGACACAGAAAGACGTCATGAAGAATTTGATGCTTCAAAAGATACAGACTGTGATGTCATTCACAAATAATGAGACGTCATTCATAGTTGTTTGGTCACTTCCGTCAAAGAAGTAGATCTCCCCACAAGCTTGGTTGTTGTGGTTAGCCTTGTCAAAGTGGGAGTACACAAAACGTTGTTCTCTCCTGTGTTGAACTTGAAGCTGTGAGACATACATTGTAACTGCAATTCAGACTTGTTTGTGGGACAGAGTTTTCGTCCACACTAGATTAGCTGATGTCTAACTCAGCCTGGCAGCTCGGTTAGACAATCAACGTAATCTCATGTGGCTGAATAGCAGGCATTATTATGGTCGAACCTGTCAATAACAAACACCGAAGGGACTGACCAAAAGTGTTTGTTGTAGACGCGTGGTTGCTATGGAGAGGGGGGTTATTTATGAAAAAAAGCATTGGGGGTCGTTTAGGGTGGTCGATATGAAGAGTCGGTCACCGGGTGAGGTTGGACTGTATTATATTTATAGTATTGTAGTTTAGTGGTCTTCAAATGTTCACCTGTTGCGGTATGTTGCAGAGCTACATGCCGTCAAAGCAAGACATCCTCCACGCCCGCAAGGCCACCAAGGGGATTTCAGAGCACAACATCCTGATCAAGGGCATACCCTTCCTCTTCATCGATGTGGGTGGCCAGCGCTCCCAGAGACAGAAGTGGTACCAGTGTTTCGTTGGCATCACCTCCATCCTCTTCTTGGCCGCCTCGTCAGAGTTCGACCAGGTCCTCATGGAGGATCGGAAGACAAACCGGCTGCAGGAGTCGTGCGACATTTTTGAGACAATCATCAACAACAAGTCATTCAGCAATGTGTCCGTCATTCTCTTCCTCAACAAGATGGACCTGCTGGAGCAGAAGATCAAGCACGTCAGCATAGCAGACTATTTTGAAGAGTTTCAAGGTAACCCCTGGGACATTGACGATGTCAAGGCCTTCGAGTTGCACATGTTCGACTCCCGGCGGCGCGAGCGCAACAAGCCACTGTTCCACCACTTCACCACGGCGGTGGACACGGAAAACATCAAGCACGTGTTTCAGGATGTGAAGGACACTATCTTGCACGACAACCTCCGTTCCTTGATGCTGCAGTAGTAGTGCCATTTGTGTGTTGAAAGCGAAACGCTTTCTTTCTCCTTGCCTGCAACTTGCTCAGCAGTCACTATTTGAGCACTGCAATCTGTGAAGTAGATGAGTTGATGATAAGAAATAGACCTGCACTGTTTTGCTCTGCGTTCTGTGAAGACGGGAGTCGTTTGATGGTGTGAAGTGAAACCGCACTGACTGCTTGCTGTGCAACCTATGAAGAAGAGAGTCTATGGTGTTGAAAACTAGGCGTTTCTCTCAGATTCTGTGTGTATTTTGGTGTTTTTTTATTCAAGTTTTTTTTCTTTCTTTCTGTCACTGATTCATGATGACCAAACATGAGACCTTATTGTTTTTTTTTAACAAGACACCAACTGCAAAGTGGTTTTTTAAATGAAAAGTGTTGTCAACAATTTCAATTTATGTGTGTTTTGGGAAAGTCTAGGTAAGGTGTTTTACCTTTGAAAAGGTATCCAAGAGTGTTACTGTTAGAAGTTGGAGATTTTGGCAGGTGAATGCTTTCCGTTTACAAGTAAACTTTCTTTAACCTTCTAGTATGTTTTAAAGTGGACCACAGAAATAAAGAATTAGACTTAGAGCAGAAAAGTGTTGATTTTAAAGACAAATATTTAAAATCTTCCTTTTGCGTTTATTTTATATGAAAACTTATTTTCATTTGTTTGTCAGGGATCCCTTTTAGTTTTAAAGATAAGTGTCTTCTTGCCTCTTACCTTCTTTTTTGTTTTGTCGGAAATATGAATATTTCTGGTGTGTGGTGGAATTTGGTGTTGAGATAGCCTGAAGGATAACTGTAAGATTTGTTATTTTAATTTTTATGCTCTTTTAAAAAAAAGAGATTATGATATTGCAATGCAACCATATGCTGGCATTTAATTAGTAAATTGTTTGTGTGCAGTGCTAGTGTGAACAACTGGTCATGTATCTTTCATGACAGTGATGACTCTTTCTTCAGTATCTGTGCGTGAACGCAGCTATACTTAAACTTTGTGTCTTGTATTGTATGTGTGTGTTTGTGTGCGCGCTTGTGTGTGTGCAAAAGAGAGGGATGAAACTATTTTCTTTAACTCATTCGAGGCGCGTCGGAACTGGAATTCCGACATCTGTGTTTAGCGTTGGCTGCGTGCCGGCACTTGAGTTCCGACGGATATCACGAATTTTTAACGGTGTAAACGGTCCTGCTGACCAAGGGAAACAACCCCTGCAATGAACTTCTATCTGTCTACAGTGGTACCATTCACTGTAAACAGTTCCTTCCCTTAAATTGTTGGGATTAATAAAAATTTTGTTGACGGTGTGCGACCCACGTGTTTTGACTTTTCCAAGATGGCGGATCGTTCTGCTGAGACGTAGTAACTTGAAAAGAGTGCTAGAACGTGTTATTCAGTACGGTTCTGATCTTGACCTCAGTGATGATGATAGTGGAGATGATATTTTAGATTCTGGTGACGATTTTGTGCCAATGGACGATCATTTGGGTGATGATTCGGGCAATGCAAGTGTCGATCATGACATTGTGTATGATGAACCCATGACGTAGAAAGTTTTTTTGTTTTGCTTCAAATTGGATATTTTGCGTGGATATGAAGACAACAAAAGGTATGTACTTTCAAATGTTTCATATATTTTCTAAAAGAGTAAGTTTCAAACTTTGCAAAAACATAAGGTATGTAAGGTTATCTTGTGTTGTTGATTTTTAATATTTTTTTCAAAATGGCTCTAAATCGCGCGTTGGCAGGGAACACAGGGGAAATTTAGCTGCGCCTCGAATGAGTTAAGCTCTTATTATCAACCATCACAAGATGTCACTGTCAGCCTGTTTAGTTCAACTGATTTGAGTGATGCAAGGTGCTGTGTATTTCAGATACACCCAAACACCACCCCACCAAATCCCTCTTGATGTTTTTTTTACTTATTTACTATTCTTCTTGGACTGAAAGTGTTACTTATCTTTTTCTTTATGCATGTAGTACATGTATTGGTTTTCAGGTCTCAATCTTTTAGCATAATTCTGACTTTTGGATTAATGTAATCCTAATATTCACAGAAGTTTACATATATATGACTGATTTGTTGCTTTTCTCAAGCTTGCTGATGTTCAGTCAATATGTGGCAAAGAAAATATGCTCACATGATTGAAGGAAAAATGGTGACAGCCTAGTATCTGCGCATCAAGCATGAAAGACCTTTAGAGAGAAAAAACACAAGAAAAGATGGTATGAAACTGCTGTTGCTGCTGATTTGTTTTATGTTATTATGTTACTTATATAAATATGTGTCTACCATTCAGTTTTCTAGTTTTAGACTTGATTTTAAAAGTTGGTCCTTCGTTTACAAAATGATCGTCGCTGATTTTTTCCTATTATATTAGATTCCAGGGGTAGCAAATAGGAGTGAAAACTGTGAACAGCTTTTAACTTCCTTCTTGATAACATCTAGGGATGAAGGACCAGTATCCGCATTATACATTTATCTAATACTGATAGTGAAAGCTGTTTTCCAGGATAATGCATTTTTTGCTGAAGCCCCCCCTCCCCCCCCCCCCCCCCCCCCCCCATTGATGTCAGCATTTGGACATATAATTATTTCATCAAACAATGGACACATATATTTAAATTGATGCATTACCGTACATGAAATCATTGCAGTATAAAACCTTTTCCTGTTCAAAGTAACTGATTTATAGTTTTTAAATATTTTGAGTGTGTTACTTAAATGCTCCTTTATTTATTTATTCACAATGTTTTCTGAATACAGAACTTGAATTCTGACCAACATGACGGCTTGCAGAAAGCTAGGGTTTGGGACTGCTGCAGTTGCTTTAGCTGAGCATATTTTACACTTCTGGTCGGTGCTAATTTTCAAAAGCAGAAAATAGTGCCCATTTTTGAGTAGTTTAGGATTTGATGGTACATGTATGTGTCTTTGGTAGAGATATTAACATGTGTGACTCATTGTTTTGTGATATTGTGTAAAAATCAAAATGATACAGTCACCAAAAAAACTGCATCAGTATCTTCCGTGCCTCCTCATTACCTGCTAAAGTGTTTCTGAAACGTAAGTGGTATGTGAAGAAAAATGAAGTAAACAGAAGAATCTGAACTGCTGTGGCATTTTGTGACACGGTTTGTGTATTTGCTTGTTTCTTTTTTAATGCATTTGTAATGTCTGTCTGTCTGTCTGCATTTCAACAGATGCTGCAGCTTCAGCTGTTGCCTTACAGTGTGTGGAGTTATAATTCAAACAGCTGTTGCGCTAGAAAGTGATATGAAATAGCTGTTGGATGGTCTGTTTTTGTTACTGTTGACTATGGCCTAACCTACTACAAGGGCTTGAAGTTACATTATACTGACTGATATGCTGTTTCTTTTGTATTTGGTAGCGAATGTATTTAATCTTGTGAAAATTGTATTCAGTGAATGTTTACACTGGATCGGTAAACAACACCCTGCCATACCTCTACCCTATTGACGGAGAGCTCTCATATCCCTGTGTTCTTCATGCATATTGTTGACCCCTCTCATTGCAATCGGCAAAACAATCAAACCTATTTTAAGACCCTCTGTTTTAAGACCCTCTGTTTTAACACCTGTTTTAACACCTTGTTCAGACATGGGATTCTTCCGTAAATTTACGGAATTCCGTAAATTTTTAGGCTCCAGGGATCATTCTTGAGATTCGTGCAAATCCGCTGAGAAAATTTTGGGGTATATGTAGGTATAGACCCAAGTTTTTCGGCCGGTCCGCTGATCGCGACGCTCCATTCCATACTATTCTTGAACGGTTGGTTCCTAAAACGGTCAGACTGTTGCTGGTCGATCCGTATGGGAACGCGCTCTTTGTCTCCTAGTCCTACAGTCACCGTTTCAACGTAGCTATCGGGGATTCAGTATAAGCATACCGTATGAGAATGATTCGGCGCCATTTTTACATCGTTTCGAGCCACCTGCCAAAATGATGAGGAAGCTAAAGCGAGACGAAACCGTTCTATCCCGGGAAATTGACCAGCAGAAGTACAAGAAAAATCTCTGGAGATTCGACTGGCTCGATGAAGTTGTATCATTGAGCTGGAAATACGAGAAAGGCCAGAAGACACAAGACGTGAAACTGAAAGTTGGCGATGCCGTTTGCTAAAATCAACTTGCCGGGAAAAGCTCAGTGCACTTTGTGCAACGATGTTAATGTTATCAACTACGGTTCCAATGGAAAGACTGCCCTCAAAAGCCACTTGAAAAGCAACAAGCACCTGACTATCCTGAAAACCCAGTCGTGTAATCAGTCACTGTGGTCGTTTGGCACCGACAAGGTAAGAACATTGAAACGGCTGTTTCATTGACTTCGCTAAGGCATTCGACAGTATCTGGCACACAGGATTACTATATAAGATGCAGGAGATAGGGATAGGAGGCAAACTACTGCAAGTTGTGCAAGAAATGTATAATAATGCAACCGTATGCTCAAAGACAGAAGTCGGCCTATCGCGGGAAATCACAGTAAGAAAAGGTGTTCTCCAAGGTAATACCCTAAGCCCAACACTGTTTAATATTTTTATTAATGACATAGTTGATAGCTTAAAAGACTGTGACTCCCCAACTGTGGATGAGGCTGGACTCGTTCCGGTGCCATGCCTAATGTATGCTGACGACATTGTTATTCTCTCAACTACAAAGAAAGGATTACAGGACAAACTCAACAGCCTCCATGAATACTGCAATAAATGGGGATTACAAATTAATCGCGAAAAAACAAAGGTGATAGTTTTCTCCAAGCACAAACCCATACTCCCCCTCTTCTTCAAAATTGGCGATGCCATAATCAATACTACAGACAACTACAAATATCTCGGCATCATATTCAATAAACGCGGAGACATGAAAATGGCACAGAACCATCTCTCCCGACAAGGGAGCAAAGCTCTGCACTCGCTCAAACGAGCAGTACGAACAAAGAACATAAGTGTCCCAGTAATGGCGAAACTCTTTGATACATTAGTTGCACCTATTCTGACCTTTGGCTCTGAAATTTGGCTCCCTTACTGCAAAGATATAAACTTAAAGGACACGCAGAACCTTGAGAATAATCTCCTTGAAAAATGTATAACGACTGTCCTTCCGCATGAAAACGTACACATGAAATTCTGCAAGCAACTTTTAGGAGTACACAGAAAATCAATGAATTTCCCAGTACTGGCTGAATTGGGCAGATTTCCGATCAGCACAAAAATATTGGGACAGATCATATCATTTTGGTTACACATCATGGAATCTGACCAACATGGGCTTCTTAGGCAAACTTACTCAAGCCTTCTCTCACAAGAACATAAAGAGGAAAATAAATGGCTCTTATTTGTACGCGAGTTCCTGACTTCCTCAGGCTTCAAACACGTGTGGCAAAACCAAAGCACAATACACCCGGCAAGACTGAAACACGCGCTAACAAAACATGTAGAAACTCAATTTGTCAGGCTCTGGAGGACAAAAAAAGAAGGAAACTCCTCTAAACTACAGTTTTACAAGGGAGTGTCACACAACTACTCTCTACAACCCTATCTTTTGCTAACACAAGAACACAGACAGGCTATGAGCAAACTACGTATAAGTGCCCATGACTTAGAAATCGAAAAGGGCAGATACACGGGAACACCAAGGGAGGAAAGACTATGCAGAAACTGTGGAGTGGTGGAGGATGAACTTCACTTCCTTGATTCATGTACAATGTATGCTCATCTCAGGCAACAGTTATTACCGAATACTTCCACCGGCAGTGATGAAATAAGAGTCAGTTCTCTGTTTACTGACAGCGACATCCAAAGGCAATTGGCAAAATATGTGTACGATTGTTTTCAACTACGCAGATGCAATGCGTCTTCCGACTGTCCTCAATAACCTATGCTCATCTTCAGGTCCTCTTTGTTCACCCTGTTCCACTTGGTTTTGTATTACATGTATGTTATGTTTATATTGCTATTTTTTCCTGTACTTATGTATCTTGAATGTGTCAATAGGCTATGTGCTTTAATGACAATAAATTCTGATTCTGATTCTGATTCTGATTCTGATTCCGTCACACGCCACCACCCCCCCCCCCCCCACCCCGCCTCTCTCTCTCTTTCTCTCTCTCTCTCTCTCTCTCTCTCTCTCTCTCTCTCTCTCTCTCTCTCTCTCTCTCTCTCTTTCTCCTCCTTATTTTGAGTCTTAGCGTAAAATTAATTTGAGAAACATGGGAAGGAAGAGAAAGGGGGGGGGGGGGGGGGGGCTATGATTAAGCTGAAATATGCATTTCAGGGCCATTTTTGTGTGTCTAAAACACTAAAAACCTTCAGCTTCTGGGGGCGAAGCCCCCAGACCCCGACCAGGGGCGTTGCCCCTGGACCCTACTGGGGGCCTTCTGCGGCCCCCAGACCCCCACCTTTTTTTTCCTTAATTATCACTTTTTCTGAATCCCATGTCTGCTTGTTGCTGATAAGATTTTCTCTTTGTAAGGTCTCTAAATTAACTTCTGTAATATGACTCGCTTCTTAATTCAAGACCTGATTTTTCCGAGTTTTGAAGGTCTTAAAACAAAGATTTTGCTGTACTTTGTTTGTTTGTTTGTTTGTTTGCTTAACGCCCAGCCGACCACGAAGGGCCATATCAGGGCGGTGCTGCTTTGACATATAACGTGCGCCACACACAAGACAGAAGTCGCAGCACAGGCTTCATGTCTCACCCAGTCACATTATTCTGACACCGGACCAACCAGTCCTAGCACTAACCCCATAATGCCAGATGCCAGGCGGAGCAGCCACTAGATTGCCAATTTTAAAGTCTTAGGTATGACCCGGCCGGGGTTCGAACCCACGACCTCCTGATCACGGGGCGGACGCCTTACCACTAGGCCAACTGTGCCGGTTTTTTGCTGTACTCCCGCAGTGGGGCACTGCGGTTATGAAATTAAAGGCCCCTCCTGTTTTTGGAACCGCAGGAGCTTTCTAGTTTGCTGTTAGGTAGATTTTTGGTTCCTCTTTCCTGTCATGCTCTCTTTTTCTTCATGAATTCTTTTCTTTTTTCTGCCTTCTTGCTCATTCACCTGTATTTTTTCCAAAAATCTCTTCTCTTGCCGCTTGTCTCGCGATTCATGTATAGTTTAATCTGTTAGTGTTCTGATGTAAGTCCAGCAGTAGATAGGTTAAGCCTATTTTAACATACTGGAAACTGGTAATCTTCCAGTAGGTATTAATTTAGTTTTACTAAAGCCTGCTGGGACACAAGTAATGGGTTAGTGCATTTGTAAACAGGAATCGCTTGACAAGTGGCCCCCTTCATCCCCCCCTTCCTCGTCCTGATATGGCTCTGCGTAGTCGGCTGGACGTTAAGCAACAAATAAACAAACAAACAAATTTTTGCTGTACTGCAGAACTTCATATACCATAGATGTTATGCATAAACCTAGTGCAAACAGATGGCACTGCTGTGTGTGTAAGGGTATGTGATGTCATAAACCTAGGGCAAACAGATGGTACTGCTGTGTGTGTAAGGGTATGTGATGTCATAAACCTAGGCCAAACAGATGGCACTGCTGTATGTGTAAGGGTATGTGATGTCATAATCTAGGGCAAACAGATGGCACTGCTGTGTGTGTAAGGGTATGTGATGAAATGTGCTGTGTACATAACAACCCTCACAGCTTGTAGTGGGGGAGAAGAGGTAGGAGAACCGGGATGGCAGAAGGGTTATGTTTACAGCTGGCCCTGAAAACACATTATCTGCTGCATAAAAATCGCCTCAGGGGCTGGCATCTCTGACTGATCTTTACATGAGTGTGATGAAACATGCTCAGCAATATGGCTCTCATCTGTAATCCTCAAAATAGATTTTTTTTTTTGGGGGGGGGGGGGGGGGGGGAGGGAGCGGTGGTTGGTGGTAGGGCAAAGGATTAAGCATGAGTGGGACAGAATATACTTGGTGATGTGTAGTATTCATGTCTAATCCTCAAAATAGATTTGCCTGCATGAGGCCAGCGGGTTGAAAGGAGGGTGGGGGTGAATGGGGGGGGGGGGGGGTTAACCCAAAGCAGTGAATGACATACCATCCCCCCATCACCTCTCCCTAGAGGTATTCACAGCTTGTCACGTTATATCACCTTATCTCCCAGAGGCAACTGAAATTATCTCCCAGAGTCAACTGAAACTGATACAGTGGCTGTGCTAGCTGCCTAACAACTCTAGCTTGGCTGCAGCCAGGTTGACAGTGTATTTTACAAACAGCCAGGAGAATCCCCCCCCCCCACTCCCCCATGGAAATCCGTCCCCTGTAACATTCCCCTTAGGAGTGAACGACTGAATTTGCATTTAAATGCTTGCCTTTATGGGTTTTTAGATGGGTATCTGTCTAGTCTTGAGTGCAGCTTTTGGGTGGCGTCGTTTAGGTAATTGTTTTGCATGAGATTGCAGTGAGTGTGTGTGTCTGTGTGGTGGTGGTTGTGTATTTGTGTGAGCTTGTCTGTGTGTGTGTATGTTAGAGAGAGAAATAGAGAGAGACTGTGTGTGTGTGTGTGTGTGTGTCTGTATTGACATTGTGTGTGTGTGTGTGTGTTCTTGTCAGAGAGAGAGAGAGAGAGAGAGAGAGAGAGAGAGATAGAGAGAGAGAGAGAGAGAGAGAGAGAGAGAGAGAGGGAGGGAGGGAGGGAGGGAGGGAGGGAGGGAGGGAGGGAGGGAGGGAGGAGGAGGGAGGGAGGGAGGGAGGGAGGGAGGGAGAGAGAGAGAGAGAGAGAGAGAGAGAGAGAGAGAGATGTGCTCCTTGTGTTTCCAATGTGTTTCCAAAGTGTTTTGATTTCTTTCAAGAGGTCACAAAAACTTCTTTTTTTCAAAAAGAGAAATGAACAGTAGGCTTTAGGTAAACTGGTGCCTAATGATTTTCGTCTCCTACAATGGTCTTTGGATGAAATGAAAATGAGAAACAATATGCATTAACTTTGTGCGAGTGTCTTATGTGCACTTATTGAGTCACTTGAGAAAAAGTGACTCTATGTAAACGGTCAGTGTTAGTCTGTCCGGCCGGCCGGCCGGCCGGCCGTCCGTAGACACCACCTTAACGTTGGACTTTTCTCGGAAACTATCAAAGCGATCGGGCTCATATTTTGTTTAGTCGTGACCTCCAATGACCTCTACACTTTAACGATGGTTTCGTTGACCTTTGACCTTTTTCAAGGTCACAGGTCAGCGTCAAAGGAAAAATTAGACATTTTATATCTTTTCTCGGAAACTATCAAAGCGATCGGGCTCATATTTTGTTTAGTCGTGACCTCCAATGACCTCTACACTTTAACGATGGTTTCGTTGACCTTTGACCTTTTTCAAGGTCACAGGTCAGCGTCAAAGGAAAAATTAGACATTTTATATCTTTGACAAAGTTCATCGGATGTGATTGAAACTTTGTAGGATTATTCTTTACATCAAAGTATTTACATCTGTAGCCTTTTACGAACGTTATCAGAAAAACAAGGGAGATAACTAGCCTTTTCTGTTCGGCAACACACAACTTAACGTTGGGCTTTTCTCGGAAACTATAAAAGTGACCGGGCTCAAATTTTATGTGAACGTGACTCATTGTGTTGTGAATAGCAATTTCTTCCTGTCCATCTGATGCCTCATATAATATTCAGAACTGCGAAAGTGACTCGATCGAGCGTTTGCTCTTCTTGTTACAATTGAAATGAGATCCACTCTCCTCAAATGTTGGCGCTCCAAGTCTTCTTCTTCTTCTTCTTTTCCCCTTAAGCTAGCTGCTAGCTACGGCCGGGCCGCGACGGGCTGGTTCGGCGAACGGTCGCCGACGTCATCAAATCAGGGGATTCCCCTATTAGTTAGTACACAGAACTGGTTCGGTGGAATGTTCGCCGAGCGTTCGACGAGCTGGTTCGGCGTGGTTCGGCTGTGGTCGGTGGCCGGGCTTAACTCCTATTCCTGTTCTCACGTGCCCTTTCCCCACCTCCTGTATCACCAACCCCTTCCCATTTTCTGCTTGTCTGTGTATCTGTTTTGTTTTTGTTTTGTTTCTTCGTTTCCTGAAATGAGTTAATGTATTTATTCCGCCATCATGCTAACCCTTGTTTTGTAATTACTATGATTGCTTAAAATAAGCATTATATGCTTGAGTATGTAATCATCCATGCATTGTTCTTGTCATGATTAAAATTGAATAAAGTTCTGTTTAAACCAAACAATATTCTTCATGTGCATATCCTCTGTACATTTTCCAGCTGATGATGAACCATTATGTCTTTTTATATTGCGTACAAGGTTGTTCAGAATATTTCTTCTTTATCCCCATGACGTTGATTCTGCTGTTCTGTTTGGGGTTTCTATTTCTCGTGAAAATAAAATGTGTGGATTCAACTGTTAAATGGAAATAACATCAGGTATGCGAATCTTCCTCCTTTTGGGGGAATTCCTCCTTTTTAACCTCTCTGGGTGAGTTTTCATTTTTGATATGAAAAATGAATGTACATTAAATTGATTTTGAAGTTGAAAGCAACACTCTTCATGTGTAAATCAATTTGCCTTCCTCTCTTACATCAGGGTTAGGAAAAACATAAAATCTGTTAAATGTCTTATTTTGGATTTGGCAAACCGTATTTCCTTCTATTTGACCATTTGATGTTATTTGTACCACACATGCTTCGCCTGAAAATGCGTAACTGTTTATGTCCAGTGTCTGTGTTCAACCGAGAAATGATTCCCAAGTCATTACCCTAGTTTCTGCCTAACGAGTGACAGAGTAACGATGGCTTGATCACCACAGCATGACTAAATTAATTGAATGAAGTGAGTGTCAAAATGACACACGTTGAGCAACCTTTTCAAATGCACTGCTGTTAGTAAGTTTTGACTTTCTTGGGAGTAGAATAGACTTCATCCAGTGTTAACTTGTAGTTTCTTTTAGGAGTGATTTCTTGTTGAATTTGTTCAGTGCCTTCAGACCTCTCAAAATCTCATGCAAAATGTTTCGAGGTTATGATGTGAAAATTCTAAAACCTGAAACGGGTCATTTAGTCAATTCCAGAATAATTTACCCTTTGATTTTCTTGAAAGTTCTAGCTTCTGCTTTCTTGCGCATTTATGATGCAAGCAAGCACAATCCAAAAAAATAGTACTTTAAGTAGCAAATCCTTTATGATGATGTAGAGGATAAGTTATGTACAATATCGCTATTTCATTTGCAAGGAATGTCATCCGAGCACATGGGCTTTACAAGGTAAAATGTGTTCTAGTGAAATGCTTTACAGACCCAGTGATAGCTAAGGTGATCTTGCTGGGGGTAAAAAAAACAAAAACAAGGAAGAAAATAAAAGAGCACCATAATTATGAGGAAAAATACCTCAATCCGTCCATGCACCCAGAGCAATATTGCTTCGTTGCCATGCATAACATAGCTGCTGAAAAACGAGTCAATACTAAAACATAATATATGAGCGTTTTCAATAATACTGGTAAATGCTAACAAACTTAACTCGGCAGAAAAAATATTTATGCGGAGAAACTAACAGGGTTAACCAACTGCAGGTATAGCAACACTACAGAGTTTTAAATGTGACCGTCAGTTATTATTCAAATTTTGTAAGCAAACATAAGGTAGTTTCTTCTTTGTGTCTGTCATGATGTATTGGGTATGGTCTCAAGAACACAATACCCTGATAAACTATGATATCGGGTAGATTTTATCGGAGTGCTTTGATTATTGAGCAAGTTGACTATTAGCATTATTTGGTGTCTATTTTTCTTGACTCAGCTTGAAAGTACATGCAAAATGAAGGAGAAAAATTCACTGCAAAAGGTTTAAGTGTAAGTATATAGCTGTATGCATGAGGAAAAGAGGAAAGGCAAAAACCTAGCATCGGCGTACTCAGATCGTATCTAATTTTAAGACAGTACAATGCAGCTATACTGAAGAGAAAAGAACATGACCTGCTCCACTGCCCATTGCAAGGCAAGCAGGAAGGTAAATCCACTAGCTTGCTTTTTATAGCAAGAAGGAAAGTTTAAACTCACAAGGAATTTTAAGTGGCTAAAAGGCAATAAAAATCCACTACCCCCATAGCACCCCAGAGGTAATTTTCCAACACCACCTTTTGTCAAGCTTTTGCCCATGACAACAATAACAAGAACTCCATGCCCTTCAGCTGGCTTTGGTGGAGAGCTGTAATAGCCCCCACTCTATTCATCTTATAAGGTTTAAAAGGTCATGAAGTGGGCAGCTGACTATACTACATGTATTGCAATGAATGGAGAGATCATTTCTTTGCATGGACTAGCAGTCCCAGCTAGACTAGCAGTCCAAGGTCTTCTTTTATTCTCTTACTGCTCTAAAGAACTCATTCACGTGACCTATTCACTTTCTTTTGGGGAGAATTAAACTGTTGAAGTTCAATACAGTTTGTGAGAAGCTTGGGATATTTTAGGTTGATTTGTATTACATTTAGTCAAGTTTTGACTAAATGTTTTAACATAGAGGGGGAATCGAGACGAGGGTCGTGGTGTATGTGTGTGTGTGTCTGTGTGTGTGTAGAGCGATTCAGACTAAACTACTGGACCGATCTTTATGAAATTTGACATGAGAGTTCCTGGGTATGAAATCCCCAGACGTTTTTTCATTTTTTCGATAAATGTCTTATTATGACGTCATATCCGGCTTTTTGTAAACGTTGAGGTGGCACTGTCACACCTTCATTTTTCAATCAAATTGATTGAAATTTTGGCCAAGCAATCTTTGACGAAGGCCGGACTTCAGTATTGCATTTCAGCATGGAGGTTTAAAAATTAATTAATGACTTTGGTCCTTAAAAATCTGAAAATTGTAATTAAAATTATTTTTTTATAAAACGATCCAAAATTACTTTTATTTTATTCTTCATCATGTTCTGATTCCAAAAACATATAAATATGTTATATTCGGATTAAAAACAAGCTCTGAAAATTTAAAATATAAAAATTATGATTAAAATTAAATTTCCGAAATCGTTTTAAAAACAATTTCACCTTATTCCTTGTCGGTTCCTGATTCCAAAAACATATAGATATGATATGTTTGGATTAAAAACACGCTCAGAAAGTTAAAACAAAGAGAGGTACAGTAAAGCGTGCTATGCAGCACAGCGCAACCGCTACCGCGCTGAACAGGCTCGTCACTTTCACTGCCTTTTGCACTAGTGGCGGACTACGGTCATTGTGAAAAAATGAAGTGCGTTCAGCTTCATTCTGTGAGTTCCACAGCTTGACTAAATGTAGTAATTTCGCCTTACGCGACTTGTTAGTCTTTTGGTTACCTAGCTACTGTAGTTTGTAAGGGTTGACTTAAACACAAAAATAAGCACTGTTTTGTTCGTTCGTTTGTTTGGTTGGTTGTTTTTTGGTTGTTTTTTTGTTTCTGAGCTTCAGGTACAAGTGACTGTCGCATACATGTAGTTTCAGTTTTAAAAAGACTGACACTGGCACCCTCCCAAATGTGGCTAAATGCTGTGATAGGACAGCAACAATTACCCGTAGTTAATATTTTGTGATGGACTGTATAAGAGGATAGAAACTTGAACAATCAATGGCAAATCAGAATCGCACAATGTTACACCTTTCTCCCATCCCAAGTCGTATGTTCTGTCCAATGACTACTGCCTTGGTATCTTGGTATGTAACTGACAATGTTGTAATGCTCACAGTGTATGCTCATGTGTATATGTACATGTACTCTGATTAACTTGCATGAACCTGTAAATAGTGAACAGATGCTATACTCAGATGTGTACAAATGATTCCTGGCATATATGATTGGTCGCTTACGTAATGTGATGCTGCTGCTTGTCTTACTGTGTAACACAAGGTTTTGTTCACCTCACTTTGTACAATATCTGGCTTACATATGATATATAATGCTAAGCATGCATGACAAAGCAGTTTGCTTCTTCGCAATTATTAAATCTTTTCAGCTTCATTATCAACCGTGCCCTTGTACGTCATTTGTACACATTGGAAAACAGGATGTGACAACAGTTTTGTTTTTATTTTCATTTGACATTACGCCTAGGGTCATTTGAGATTGCAGTGGTGATTTTATTTTAATGTTTTTTTTATAGTTTTTTTTTTTATGTTCTAATGTCCTACGTTGTACTTGTACTAAGTTCCTTTTGGCTGCATTATCAAACGTTTAAACTGCATGATAAAAAAACATATGAACCAAATGATACATGTACCAGTATGAAATCCCGCAGTGGGGCACTGCGGTTATGAAATTAAAGGCCCCTCCTGTTTTTGGAACCGCAGGAGCTTTCTAGTTTGCTGTTAGGTAGATTTTTGGTTCCTCTTTCCTGTCATGCTCTCTTTTTCTTCATGAATTCTTTTCTTTTTTCTGCCTTCTTGCTCATTCACCTGTATTTTTTCCAAAAATCTCTTCTCTTGCCGCTTGTCTCGCGATTCATGTATAGTTTAATCTGTTAGTGTTCTGATGTAAGTCCAGCAGTAGATAGGTTAAGCCTATTTTAACATACTGGAAACTGGTAATCTTCCAGTAGGTATTAATTTAGTTTTACTAAAGCCTGCTGGGACACAAGTAATGGGTTAGTGCATTTGTAAACAGGAATCGCTTGACAAGTGGCCCCCTTCATCCCCCCCTTCCTCGTCCTGATATGGCTCTGCGTAGTCGGCTGGACGTTAAGCAACAAATAAACAAACAAATAAACCAGTATGAAAAGCTAATTCTAAATGCAGTTCAAAAGTAAACCATTTTCAGCAAATTTTTTCCAACTAATTTATTAGGATTAATAAATTACAAGGAAATTCTGTTGATTAGGCTATTTAGTGCTACATATTCTCAGTGTACATAACAGCCCTTGGTTGATATTATACAGAGGAGGAGGATGGCTTTTGATTTTTGCTTCCCCCGAAATCGGCGTATGCTGCCTGCATGGCGGGGTAAAAACGGTCATACACGTAAAAATCCACTCGTGCTAAAAACATGAGTGAACGTGGGAGTCTAAACCCATGAACGAAGAAGAAGACGAAGAGAAGTTTTATAAGAAAATGATGTGGCTATGGTGCAATTGTTTTTTGTGTGACCAATTTTCCCCCCAAATTTAAAGTGACTAATTTTAAATTGTTCACTTCTTGTGATGCGCATTCAGAAAGAGTGTAATATTGAGCTTTAATGGCAAATGCTCCTGCAGCCTGCTTCACGTTTCCACTTTTTTTTCCAGTTAACAAGCTAAGAAGTTAGTCTTGTTGCCTCTTATTGTTATTGGACTCATTCTTTTTTCTTGTCTGTTTTTGACATGATGAATTCACCCACGATCAATGCTTTTGTTTGCTTTTCATTTCATACGGACGCTTTGCTTTACCCCTTCTCCTTCGTTTATCTGAGCTTGTATGTCAAATTGTGTTGCCATTATATTATCACTATTATTACTATTGTTATTATTACTATTATTATTATTTCTGTGGACAGTGGAGTTATGCTTTGCAGAAGTTATACCAGATCATCAGTGGGACGCAACATATTCCATAGAAATGCTTTTAACTGTGATCATAAATGTCCAAGCTGATGTTGACCAGTTGAATTTTTTTTTATATGCACTGTTTGAACATGCCTTCAACAGTGATTAACCTTGTCTTTATTTTTTTTTTAATTTTATCAAAAAGTACAAGTAAGGGATGGGTATAGTGTAGTGGTAAGAATATGGAATTATTCTGCTTTTGGGGGGGATGTGAAATGTATGTAGAGATTCAGGTTTATGGTTATTTTTCAAAGAATTATACAGTTAACACCAACATATATTGGGTTGAAAGAAAAAAAGAAAGACAATACAACCTGGAGAAGAAAAAACCCATAGCAAAAGTGAGCTCCTGCAACGTGTACTTAAAACAATGTATTCTGATATAATTATGTAACTGTGTTTGTCCATTTTGCAAAGGAGAGGGCTTTTTTGTGTAGGTCAAGTTTTCTGTCCAATAGTACAAATACTAATCTGTACAGCGTGTTGCTGTCCAACAGTTGTAGATGTGAATGCCAGATGTATCTCAGCTAGAAGTGTTCATTGTAGCCAGCTCAACACATTTGTGGTGTGTGTGCTCTGTCATGCATTTAGTGACATGGATTCCAACAAGGAAAGACTTCAATTGTGATTATTTTTTCTGCTGTGTACTGTTTTAAATGTATAAAATATGATCATCATTAAACAAGCGAACAGGTGGAGCTGTTGTTTTGTGTGTGTGTAATACAAGTGTTATCTTGTTAGCGTTCTCATATTACACTTACAAAAAAGTATGGTTGGATGACATAAATACAGAAAAATATCACACTCACACACACACAGCACAGTAGCACAAACTTTCATATATATTTCATTTCCTTTAATTTTTGATTGCGTAAAAATATATACATGTGTATATAGCCTGATTGTGATACAAAGTACCTGCAATATAATGTGAAAATGTCCTTCCAAACAATCCTGCTCATGTTATATAATAACAACAAAACATCTTTATACAAATAAAGACTGCATTAGAAACATAACTTCTGAAAAGAAACCAGAAAAAAGACACGAATACCACATCCAAAGCAGACTGAAAACAGACAGATGGTCCTGAACAGGGTGGGAACTTTGAGACTGAGCTCTTTTACATTAAAAATGTGTTTTTGGTTGGAATGTTAGTGCATTTTGTTGAGGTTACCCAAAAACCTGTGAACAGGGATTAACAAAGATAAAACAAAAGGACAAGTTCAATAATGCAGAGAATTAAATTCAAAACGTGATGAATGTTGCAGTGTGGTTTTAAAATAGATTTTCAGGCAGTATTCTTTCAAAAAGGAATGGCAGGCACTAATTTGAAGAACAAAAAATCATTACAAGTAGGTAACCTCAAACGGTCGCAGGTGAGCAAAATAGAACCAAATATGCACACCAGCGCTACATACGCAAATACAAGGTTAGAACTATTCTGTAAAATAGTCTTCATCCAAACTTCTTTTGGTCAGAAAAATGGTCATCTTGATTAACAACAAAAAAACACTAAACAAACAAACAAACAAACAGCGCAGGCATTTTAAATGAAAAGGAAGTTCATAAATGCATAAAGTGATATACTGATCAGGAAGCAATCAAATATTTCAGTTTTCTTCATAAAGGCTCAGTACTCATCTCAGATAGCATCCACTGAAAGCCTTTAGCTGGAAAAATAAACCCCTCCACATGGACCCTCATCTACATCTCTGTGTCTCTCTCTCTCTCACACACTCTCACACAAACTGAAGGAATCCTTCATTCAGCTTTGTATCTCTTAAAATCAAAGAATCTACACCAAATTGACTATACAAAAATTACTGAGCCACAAATTCAAATAAATGCACAAATCTTACAGGTTTAGGTGGTACTGACATTGACTTCAAGTATACAATAGAGTAATGGCCCTTTATAGTTCCTTCAGTGTGGAACACTGACCTGACACATAATGACTGACCATGCGTAACATATCGTGAGCAGTTATTAACCAATTAATAAAAATAAATGTATATCAAGTACCAAAAAAGATGATGTATACTATTGGTACATTACACTGTATAGAAAGTGATATTCAGAAAATGGAAGGGAAAAAGTCAGTCATTATTTACAATGGTAGTACGTAGTGATGAAATTAGAATCGCCATAATTTACAGTAGTATAAGGAATCAAAATAAAAGACATCTTCCAAAAAAAGAAAAAGAAAAATAACGAAACACGAGCTTTGAAATTACTGTAAATTTCAGGTTGTGAGATTCTGAAAATCATAATAACAGCTGTAAATGGCATGAAAAGAAAACGCAAGATGAAGAAACATTTTGGATCGCAGAAGAGTCACAAAGAGACACATGCACAAAATGAGTACACAGAGAAACATCTTTAGGGAGGATTTTTTTTCTTTACTTAATTGTGTTGGAGGGGTAGAAGAATAATGGTTCTTGGAATATTTAAACCGACTTCTTGTTGAATTACTGGCTTCACATTAATTTAAATATGACTCTTTCTTTCTTTCTTTATTTGGTGTTTACACGTCGTTTTCAACCACGAAGGTTATATCGCGACGGGGAAAGGGGGGGAGATGGGATAGAGCCACTTGTCAATTGGTTCTTGTTCACAAAAGCACTAATAAAAAAATTGCTCCAGGGGCTTGCAACGTAGTATAATATATTACCTTACTGGGAGAATGCAAGTTTCCAGTACAAAGGACTTAACATTTCTTACATACTGCTTGACTAAAATCTTTACAAACATTGACTATATTCTATAAAAGAAACACTTAACAAGGGTAAAAGGAGAAACAGAATCAGTTAGTCGCCTCTTACGACATGCTGGGGAGCATCGGGTAAATTCTTCCCCCTAACCCGCGGGGGGTAAATATGACTCAACAGTATTGTGTTGTACAGACTTTGTGCCAGTGCGAAGCAACAATCAAGCAATTTTTATCCCTGCCTATGATAAGTCACTCACTTCACAGTTTAAAAAAATTTATTATCCATTGCTTTCATTTCAGACAAACACAAGGACACATTCCTGTCTTACATTCTCATCCATCAGTTTGCTATTCCATCCCTAACAGCAAGGTACAAGCTGAGATACCGTAGAACATGTATGAGGCACCGGTAATTATTTGGATGTGAATAATTAAAATAGAAAGGTCTTTCTTTGCTGTTCAACACTACCCAGCCACCTAGAAAATGGCTGGCAAAGCTGACCTAAACAGCAAGAGCATAGAGTGACAAGTCCATCAAAACCACTCGGACATAGTTAATAATGCCAATGATTGTCTATAGGTGGACATGAGCCCAAACTTTTATGAAGCACAAATAGATAATCACAACAGACTGAAGGCTGCAAGGTCAAACTGTGCAAAGAACTAAAAGTACAACTACCATTTTTGTCAAATGAGAATACTAAAAGTACAACTACCGTTTTTGTCAAATGAAAATGCATCAGCAAGAGAGAAAAATAAAATGCAGGAAGAATTACCACACACCAAAACATAGTAACATGCCCAAAACAACCTACAAAACTTCCATTGACGGACTGATGAACAAGACAGAGTGACCTTGACATGTCTGTCATTTTCTCAATCAGTCAATGAGATGACTGTGATTTTCAGCAGATGGTAATTTACTTAGAAGTCAGCAGTAGGTACTTTACCAGTAAGAATTTGCATTCAAGCCTCCAAGCAAGTCAAAATATATTGGCAGTAACTTGAAGGGCGTGAATTTGTATTCAAGCCTTCAGATCTTTCTTTATTTGGTGTTTAACGTCGTTTTCAACCGTTCAAGGTTATATCGCGACGGGGAAAGGGGGGAGAAGGGATAGAGCCACTTGTTAATTGTTTCTTGTTCACAAAAGCACTAATAAAAAAATTGCTCCAGGGGCTTGCAACGTAGTACAATATATGACCTTACTTGGAGAATGCAAGTTTCCAGTACAAAGGACTTAACATTTCTTACATACTGCTTGACTAAAATCTTTACAAACATTGACTATAATCTATACAAGAAACACTTAACAAGGGTAAAAGGAGAAACAGAATCCGTTAGTCGCCTCTTACGACATGCTGGGGAGCATCGGGTAAATTCTTCCCCCTAACCCGCGGGGGGAAAGCCTTCAGATATAATGAGAACAATTTGCACAGAAATCAGATAAAACACAAAAGATCGGCAGTCAAAATATTGGGCAGTTTACAGTAAGAATATTAGTCATAAGCAAAACTAAAATCATCAAAACATGTATCAAAAACCAAAATTTCTTACAATTGTGCTTTTCATTCAGTGAGCAAGCATGTTGAGAAAATCATCTTCCCAACAGACATGTTGCAGTTTTGAGTAGTAGGCAAGCTTTTGTGCGGAGATCCACAGTATAATTTAGAAACAATGACCTAAATGTATATGTATGAGGAATAAAACTAAACAAACTCCCATTCATCCTCAGTTTGTAATACATGTACCTTTACACAGAGTAGTTCAGCATTTTTTCTTCTATTTAGCAATGTCTTTTATACTTTTATCCCCCCTTCCCCCCCCCCCCCCTTATTTGTTTGGTTTGTTTGTTTCCTTAAGCTTATTTTGGGACTTATTTAATTTACAATATTATTTCCATCCTACACATTGTGCCTTAATACAAAAACAAACAAGCACATGGCTAGAGCATCAATTATTAAACACGTATATATAGATATATACATTTATTTGCAGGTAATATAAATATCAGGCAGGATTATCACTATCTGGATGCAACTGTCAACACAATAACAAAAACATAACTTCACTTTAACAAATTAAATGCTTTAGACAATGCGACTTAACAAGGAAACCTAACAAAGAAAAGCAGTACTTTAAATTGAAAAAAGACAAAAGTAAAGTAGCAGCTTGGCTAAAATAAAACAACAACAAGAAATAGGCAACAATAATCTGGTACATGTCTTAAAAACACACAGCCCCCATTCACTCAATTACAATTGATTCATATACACATAACATAATAATCAAGACAATCTTGAACATCTTTGTACTATGATACTAAAGCAACATCTGAATTGAACAGATGTATGCAAAATTCACCTCCCGTAAAATCATTGGAGAAAAAAGCAAATCTAAAACAATTGAAAAAATGTCACTCATAACAAGCATCTATATACAACTCATATGTATATATATATATACTAAATGATTACCCGCTTCACCGGGTACCGGCTTCGCCGAAGAAGTAGAGCCGAATACCCGGCAAAGCCGGGTGAGTGGCGCACCGTACGCCGGCTTCGCGGCGCACCGTACGCGATTGACGCCACACGAAGGAAGGGAGATAAACGCACAAAACACTGGAGAAGATAAGGAAGAGTTACTGGGAATGGATGTACAGAAAAATCATAAAAACCAAAATCAGTTCAGCGCTGCGCGCTGAGAGCACGTGTTGAACATTTTCATCGACCAGATTGTGTCCGGGGTCTACCTGAATATGCCCACCAAATTTGAAGCAGATCCATCGAGAACTTTGGCCGTGCATAGCGAACAGACAGAAAGACAGACAGACAGACACACACACACAAGCCGTATATAGATATAGATATCTGTGGTCAATTTCATTAAACATGCATGAACAAAGTTTCTTTTTTGCAAACTCTGAGCTTCGAATTGTGAGCATACCTGCAAAATTGG
Source organism: Littorina saxatilis (assembly GCF_037325665.1). NCBI lineage: Eukaryota > Metazoa > Mollusca > Gastropoda > Littorinimorpha > Littorinidae > Littorina > Littorina saxatilis. The sequence goes on from NC_090246.1 coordinate 35,529,038, forward strand.
TGTGCATTCTCTTGTATACAGTAAAGTCCGGCTGTAGTGATAGACCCATATAGTGATAGTCCGGCTGTAGTAATAGAATTTCTGGGTCCCGGTCCCAGTTGTTCATGTTCTTTGTAAACTTAGTCCGGTTGTAGTGATATTTTTCAGTCCGGATATAGTGATAGTCCGCTTGTAGTGATACTATTTTCAAGTCCCGGGGAAGCTAAAGTCCGGCTGTAGTGATAATGTTCGAGAGTAATCTCCCTTTACCAAAATGGCGAGCAAAAGCTAGCCACGCACTGTGCTTACCCTGAAGCGAAAAATTGATCTGACACTTTTTTCTAAGTGGCCCTTCTCTCTCTCTCTCTAAAACACACACACACGCACGCACACACACACACACACACACACACACACACACACACACACACACACCGGCTGTTCAACTGCCAGGACGGGGGTAGGTTAACACAGGACATTTGCAAGCCTGACAAAGACGACAGAAGAAACGTCACAAAACGAAATCAATAGTGGTTCCAAAATCTCCTTGTTACTGCTTTGAGGCTAGTTTACCAAATGTGCCGCCGCATGTAGCAATAAAAGCTTTGAAGATATCACTACAACTACAAGCGATTGGCCGGATGTAGTAATAAAACCTACAAAAATAGAACTATAACCGGACGTCCGGATGTAGTGATAAAACCTACACAAAATATCACTATAACCGAACGTCCGGATGTAGTGATAAAACCTACAAAAATATCACTTTAACCGGACGTCCGGATGTAGTGATAAAACCTACAAAAAAATCACTATAACTGGACGTCCGGATGTAGTGATAAAACCTACAAAAATATCACTATAACCGGACGTCCTGGTGTAATGATAGTCCGGATGTAGTGATAAAAAAATTTGGTCCCGAGGGCTATCACTACATCCGGACTTCACTGTATTTGCTCACAGCTTTGTGTCAAAATTTAGTCTGGCAAAATTGATTACAGATCAAAATTTTGAATGACATTTTCATTTTGTAAAACAATGTCAAATTGCTAATTTTTTTAAACTATTATGAACATTTTGAACTGCTTTAGTGTAATTGCTGTTGTTATCTTCCATGCCTCAAAAAGGGGTTACAGGATTAAACTTGAAAAACTCAGTCAAAGCTAACGGAAAAGGTCACTAGTTAAAAAAATCAATCAATCAATCATCAATCAATGCAATGAAAAACAAGTGACTAGCTCTGTCTGTTTCTTGAAACTTCTGTCACATATGGAACAGTTTCATTCAGAACAGAAAGACAGGTTGATTGAACAAGCACTTGATTAAAGCTGGAACCTACATTCAGGGGAAAAACACTGACTGATTACATAGGGCCTTCTAGTAAACAGGGACGTAGCAGACCCACAACATTTGGTACGGCGAGGGGGAAAAAAAGCCGATTTGCTTCCCAGGTCCATTGATCGACGTAATGTGGATGTGTTTGTGAACTCACTGTTTCTTCTCACATCTGCTTTTGTTCTAGTTATTACCCCTGACTGATTTATGAGGATGTGATCATCATCGGATTTCTTAACAACAACAAAAAGTCTAAAATTTGGTACGGCGAACGCCGTACCCGCCGTACCGCGTCCTACGTCCCTGGTAAAGCAATACATATGTTGATTGTACATTATCTAATTCAGATGCCCTTTTATACGAAAACTAAAGGGAAACATTTTCTGCACGAAATGTTTCGTACCAGTCAGTGAGTCACATACAAAAATTGTGACAATAAACAAACTGAAAACAAAGCTTATACCAAATGTATCAAAGCTTGACTAGCTAGCTGTTAAGTACTACACAGAAGATTCTGGATAATTCCATCACAGAAAACAATGCCAAGTGCTTTAAAATAAAATCATGTAATAGTGCATAATAATGCTCACTAAATTTCATTTCAGAGGTAATAAGGAGTAGTATAAGTGCAGCAGACAGACCAACACACACACATTCCATGAGCCATCTACTCAGTACATTTGTACCTGTTGTACAATGTGTGTTCCACTGAAGGCACTGGATCACAAATGTGTCAGTATTTGTAAATGCATTGATTATGACTAAACACCTTCATAAAGTAAAATATGTTTCCTGATCCACATTCATGTCATGAAAAGGCACATGCACAAAAAATGCCCACAATCTGCGTGTACGGGAAGACTTTTGTAAGACACATTTTTCGTTTCAAAGGCAGTAAGTACCAAGTTGTGCACACAATGCATTAAAAAAAAAAATAAAAAAAAATAACAACAGTTTTTAACATTACTATAGTAAATCAGAAAAGACAAAAACATCCTTGGAATTATTACTTTGTGGTCAAGCAGTGTCATGAAACATAGTTTTACCATTGTTGAGGAACTTCTAGTCGAAATGTGCAAAGTAAGTGATAGCATGGACCCATGGTAGTTAACGTAACCGAGTGCAAGAAGCACAACATTCATCTTTGGAATCAAAGAGGATTGAGAATTTTAGAGCTAATTTAATAGCCCTATAAAAAAAAAAGATGGTAAATTCGAGACAACTTGCATTAAAAAATGAGCTTTCTGTTCTAACCAACAGCACAAAACCTGGTCTTTTTAAGTACAATCAGTCTGGAGATACTCTTCAGAAAAACAAGTTTAAACAAAAAGCTAGTACATGTAGCCTACAACCATTTGAGACCCTTGAGTGTACACAGCCTTTAAAAACTTAACATGAAATTTCAAACAATATTATCATATTCAATCCAAAGGTGGTTTCTCTGGTGCTGCACCAGCGTCAATCTCGTCCTCACCATTAAACCCCTCCTCTGCTGGGGCAGAGGGCTGACGAGGAAGAGTTCTTGGGGCGCCATTCCGACCATCCCGTTTTTCCAGATCCTCCTGGAAACACTTCCACATTGCTTTGACGAGGTCTAAGGCGAGAATGTCACTGGTGTTCTTGGCCACCATCCTGATGATGAAAATGCCGTCCCGACGCAGGTGGTTGAAAGCAAAGAGGCGGTAGATGGTCTGGTCGTGCTTCGACTCGATGCCCATCATCTTGGCGTAGCGGAACATGAAGTGCTCATTGCGGGATGGGATGACATTGTCCGCAAACCACATGCACAGGTTGATAATGTTGGCGGCCATCAAACCGATCATCCAGAACCAGAGGAGGAGGTACATCTTCTCCAAGAACAGGTTGACAGACAGAACGCACTGGACGGAGAAGGTCTGCACATTGGCCATCTGACGCACCTTGTAGTCGCACAGACCAATCCTGGGGAATGTGTAGTGGTCCTGCCAGCGACCAGTCTGTGTCAGGGACGTCATAGCATCCAGACCAAAGTTCCAGTAGTTAAGGCCCAGGAAGAGCGACAGGATGAAGAACTGACCGATGCTGTTAGCCACGTAGAGCATCTTGATGAACATGTACAAGCCAGTCAGGTAAGTCCCGGTTCGCTTCCCAAAGCAGAAGAGGACGGCAGAGAACTTTTCCCGAAAGCGAGCTATTACGTTGAACTGGTACTGGGTATACGTCTTCAGCCACCTGTGTATAAAGATGGCTGCATGGGTGGTCTTTACTTGGCGTTCTTCCGGAGTCAGCATGGAGGTTTCCTGAACTATGCTCACAACCTTCTCCACGTTCAGACCGGAGTACCCCTTCATCTCTCTCCACAACAGGTTGGGCAGTTTGTACAGCATGGCCTGCAGCAGGAACATCACTGTCACCCATCTGGAAACAAGGACCAATAAAAATTCAGAATCCAGACAAATAACCTTAAGGAGGTAGTTGGGTATTGTGAGGATATGGGTTAGGCATGGGTGATAAGGGTAAAAAAGTGACCTCAGGAGAACAGCTATGAAGAAGACAAACTACTCTTCTCCTACATCTATGCAATGTCACAAGTGCCTGAGCCATTCAGAAAAGGTCTTGATAGACTTCTTTGGGGATGGTTTTAATCTCTGATTTTACAGCTTTTGCAAGGTCCTGGTTGCAGTCAGTAAAACTTCTTAGCATACAGCCTGTTTTCAAAGAGGGTAGAACCAAAAATCAATGGGAGTGAGATCATGACTGAAGGGTGTGCGAGTCAAAAATGGGAGAGAGAGAGAAATTCAAGTTTTACGCCCTCACGGCAAAGCCATTAGGGGCATGTTCCCAGGTTTTAACCCGACTTTAGATGAGATACACAAGTGTATGCGTGTTTAGGTGGTATCAGCCATCTGCACTTATGGCAGAATGACCGAGGTCTTTTACGTGCCACTGTGGTGACACGGGGATGGGAGATGGATACCGTCTCTGGGTCTGCACATAAAGTTGACCCGTGTCCGGCCCGGCCCGGATTCGAACCTGCGACCTTTCGATCACCAGTCCAATGCTCTACCACCTGAGCTACCCGGGGCCCTCAGAAAAAAATGGGACCATGAGAGCTTGGCATTGTTATGAAGGAGGACATCCTGGATTCAGGTGTTTTGGCATTAACTGCTAATCTTGAGTGAGTTTTGGGCCATAAGGTTCCTGCAGAGAACATGAGATTGAGAGTAAAAGGGCTGTTAGCAGGCAGATTATCGACAGCAATGGAACCTTTCTCTCATTTCAAAACCTTGCTTGCAAATTTGACACATCTCATAATTTTGGTCCAGAAACGCTTTTTTGGCAATAATCTAGAAGGAAAACAATGTTTCATATTCAGTTATTACACTCTTCAGGAGTATTTATGGTTTGTCAGAGTTGTTCCCCTTCTACCTAGTTTTGAATTCCTGTTTCTTTTGTCAGATTTTAGATCATGGAGCAGCTTTGATTCATGCCCCTTTCTTCAAATTTGTAGCAACTTTCATTGTATCATTAGTGACTACCCGGCTACAGTCTTTCATAGATACAGAATTGTTTACGGTGTTTGTTAGAAGATCCCAAGCATTTTGAAGCACACTCGCAAGCACAAGAACAATTACGCACGGAAGAGATCTTGTAATCTATGTCAGAGTTTGGTGGGTTATAGAAACATGATAATACCAAGCATGCATCGTCCGAAATGGGCATATGGCTGCCTTAATGGTGGAGTAAAAACGTCATACATGTAAAAATCCACTTTTGCAAAAACCATGAGTGAATATATGTGAGAGTTTCAGCCAAAGAACGAAGAAGAAGAAGAAAAAGAAGAAGAAGAAGAAGTCACATACCCAAAAGTAAGGTATTTTGAAACCTCGTTGTAACAATCTATTACGTCATCTCTTAAAGAGATCCCAGTTAAATGTTTGGCCTTTCAAATGATATTATACTTTTTATGATCAGTGACCTTTGACATTTATCAACGCGGTTTGATAAATTTGTTTAGATCATACCATGTAATATTTGGTATACTGATAATTAACTTTTGTTCAAATAGCAAACTTACTGCAATTACACACACCAAACATAACTTCAAACAAGACACTAAACAGCCCAATGCTGCTATCTCAATGATTCTTTCTTTCTTTATTTGGTGTTTAACGTCGTTTTCAACCACGAAGGTTATATCGCAACGGGGAAAGGGGGGAGATGGGATACAGCCACTTGTCAATAGTTTCTTGTTCACAAAAGCACTAATCAACAAGAAGAGCAAACGCTCGATCGAGTCACTTTCGCAGTTCTGAATATTATATGAGGCATCAGATGGACAGGAAGAAATTGCTATTCACAACACAATACAGATGTAAATAATTTGATGTAAAGAATAATCCTATAAAGTTTGAATCAAATCCGATGAATAGTTTCAGAGATATGATATTTCAATTTTTTTCCTTCAAGACATACCTGTGACCTTGAAAAAGGTCAAAGGTCACCAAAGCAGACGTCAAAGTGTAGAGGTCACTGGGAGTCACGTTCACATAAAATTTGAGCCCGGTCACTTTTATAGTTTCCGAGAAAAGCCCAACGTTAAGTTGTGTGTTGCCGAACAGAAAAGGCTAGTTATCTCCCTTGTTTTTCTGATAACGTTCGTAAAAGGCTACAGATGTAAATACTTTGATGTAAAGAATAATCCTACAAAGTTTCAATCACATCCGATGAACTTTGTCAAAGATATAAAATGTCTAATTTTTCCTTTGACGCTGACCTGTGACCTTGAAAAAGGTCAAAGGTCAACGAAACCATCGTTAAAGTGTAGAGGTCATTGGAGGTCACGACTAAACAAAATATGAGCCCGATCGCTTTGATAGTTTCCGAGAAAAGTCCAACGTTAAGGTGGTGTCTACGGACGGCCGGGCGGCCGGCCGGCCGGCCGGACAGACTAACACTGACCGATTACATAGAGTCACTTTTTCTCAAGTGACTCAAAAATTTGCTCCAGGGGCTTGCAATGTAGTACAATATATTACCTTACTGGGAGAATGCAAGTTTCCAGTTCAAAGGACTTAACATTTCTTACATACTGCTTGACTAAAATCTTAACAAAAATTGACTATATTCTATACAAGAAACACTTAACAAGGGTAAAAGGAGAAACAGAATCCGTTAGTCGCCTCCTACGACATGCTGGGGAGCATCGGGTAAATTCTTCCCCCTAAACTCCTCCCATATTCACTCATGTTTTTGCACGAGTGGGTTTTTATGTGTATGTCTGTTTTTTACCCTGCCATTCAGGCAGCCATACGCCGCTTTCAGGGGAAACAGGCTGGGTATTTTCTTGTTTTTATAACCAACCCAACTCTGACATGGATTACAGGATCTTTTCTTGCGTACTTGGTCTTGTGCTTGCGTGTACACACGAAACCTCACCGATAAAAACTGATGTCAACCTCCCATCGATCATCCTCGTCAAAGGGGATGGGGTCCTCGAAGGGAACGTTGTACATGTGACTGATCCAGCAGTAGCTGTCAGCGTACTTGGAGAAGAACTTCTTCTTGTACTGTGCAGGCAGCCAGCAGCGAATGGGGGCCCCCACAAACTGCTTGGCGCCCGTGCCCACTGCCATGGCTGTTAGAAGGCCTACTGTGGCCCAGTGGTTCAACTGGTCGATCACATCATCGTCGCTGATTGTGTGGCGAGCAGCAATGTTCGCAAAGCCAAGGAGGGTGCCTGATAATCTGCACAAAAGAAAAGAAAATGAAAATAGCTTGTTTGAAAAAAATGCCTGATTCACCTCACACACAAACTCAATTGTGTCTCTTGAGTATCCTTTTAGGTATATCTATTTGTAACAGTACCAACTCATAAAACAGGAAACACAAATGTCAACAAATCAGTCACTTGATAGGAAAAAGGAAAGTCGACCATCAATTCATCGTTTGTTTTAGCAGCAGCTCATATGCCTGTGGATGAAATTATGCAAGGTCAATTAGTCAGTAAGTCAGTGGGTTAGTCGGTCAGTTAAGTCAGTTGGTTGGTCAGGCTGTTCATTGGTTGGTCCGTCAGTCATTCAGTCAGCTGGTTGGTCAGTTAGACAGTCAGTAGGTTTGTCCTGGGGAGTTATGTATGAGTGGCGTCTAAACGTTTAGGCGGCGTGTATATGATGACTGACGCCTACCGCGAGGTACACAGTATCCACGAGTGGCGACTACACACATGTACCACCGAAACTGGCGACTAAATTTAGACGTGCTCTGGAGGTCGTCTAAATGGTTTACATGCCGACTTCAGCGAACAGAATGGCCATTTTCATGGTTTTTCGCCATCAAAGTCGACGAGTTTTGCGCTGTAATCGTGTTTTTTTTTATACAGAACCCAATCGTTGGAAGTGCTGGACTAAAAAGAGAGATTTTTGCCAGATTCACTTCCCTTGTCATATTATTTTGGAACTGACGCCGATAAGATTAGCAAAGACATCTTAGATTCGTTTCAGCAAAAAGTAGCACTGACCCATGTTTCACTGGTGCCGTTTTTGACTTTCAGCTTTTATGTGACAGGCACCCTCTTGCTTGTTTCATCTTTTGAGCTTCCATTTCTCCACGCTCTCCATCTCTGAATAGTCGAACTCGTCGCGCGAGGAAGCTGGAGGATGTTATCGAATAACCCTAGCGCATGCGCAAAGGAAGGAATTCCTCGTTATAAAAATAGATTGACTGGTGACCTTGCTTTGCACGGCAACTTGAAAGTCGGCCGTCAAGTCGTCATCCGTGCATACCGACTGAGCGCCTGCGGTAGGCGGCAACTTGCAAGTCATGACTTCGCTGTACACGGCGTGTACTTTACACGGCACCCATACATAACTCCCCAGGCATCAGTCTGTTGGTCATGTAACCAAGATGCACACAGCACAATAATCAGTTTTGGAGGCAAAGGCCAGTCAAACAGGGTTGAGAATTTTATAGGCAACTTAATACTAATAGCCCTACAAAAACTGCTATGGGTAAGCACAGGTTTCCAAGAGCATACAAGGAGACAGCAGCAGCCAGACCCCATCACAAACAGAACTCGACAATTGACAGGTGTCTATTCGGCGACATAGAAGAAACGACAATTGACAGGTGTCTATCCGGCGACATAGAAGAAACGACAATTGACAGGTGTCTATCCCGTGACATAGAAGAAACGACAATTGACAGGTGTCTATCCGGCGACATAGAAGAAACGACAATTGACAGGTGTCTATCCGGCGACATAGAAGAAACGACAATTGACAGGTGTCTATCCGGCGACATAGAAGAAACGACAATTGACAGGTGTCTATCCGGCGACATAGAAGAAACGACAATTGACAGGTGTCTATCCCGTGACATAGAAGAAACGACAATTGACAGGTGTCTATCCGGCGACATAGAAGAAACGACAATTGACAGGTGTCTATCCGGCGACATAGAAGAAACGACAATTGACAGGTGTCTATCCGGCGACATAGAAGAAACGACAATTGACAGGTGTCTATCCGGCGACATAGAAGAAACGACAATTGACAGGTGTCTATCCGGCGACATAGAAGAAACGTCAAGCTACCATAATGAACTTGCGCTCTTCGTCTGTAGACAAATCTGAAGAGTCTGCTGCCACCCTTTCACAGTCAGGTGGACAGTCCGTTGGTATTTCAGACAGTCAGTTTGTCGTACAGTTGGTCTGTTGGCAAGTCAGTTACTGAGTCAGTCTTCCTGTAGTACAGCCAGTAAGTTGTTTAACCAGTTAAGAAACAGTGACTTAACAATCAGTTCTTCTCATTAACATGTGAGTAATAATGCCTGCCAGTCACAGCAACATAAGATTTACAATACAGTGCATGTATCAGCCATCTGCCAGATGGTATGTCAGTTTGGCCCTGACTCATGTTGAAACTGAAAGATGACAACCCTTCATTAAATCTTGCAGAACTGTGGTGCGCTTTTAGGGGGAGATACAAGGTGAATATTCTGCTTGCATTCAGTCTTTTTAATGCATAGCAATTAACCTGTTTTGCAACTATCAATGACACATGGTGCAGGTAGTTTGCAAACATATGGTTTTGCAACATGCAGAGAAGTAAACAATATATACTCCAGAAGTCTGCATTTTTTGCAAGGCTCCTCGTCAGTGTCATATTCAGCCAGCAGCTAGTCAGCCAGTGTGGCATCATACAGGAACCACTTGTTAATTATTTAAACTAGCTTTTAAGAAGGTTGGCAGTCATTTTGGAGATGAGGTAGCTTCAACAGACAGCTGTAACATCAAACTAATATCTTATAAAGCTCGCTATCATTATCAAACCATTAAACTAACTCTTCGGTTCATGTGAAATGATCTAATAGCAATCATTTACTATCACTGCCAGCTTGCAGTTGATGGCTATCAATGTGAATGTGGTACACGTACATGTACAGTGTTTTTTTCTGAGAACAAAATTATTGCTAATCACAACAGATGTTTAAGTGAAAACAAGATTACACACACACACAAAATACACACTAATTAATGCTTCAAACAAACAAACAAAAGTACACCAATCATCTATGATTAGATCAAATCACTTGTGATCACAGGCAGGTTATACTTACACCTTGGCCATCCTGGTTGGTCTGGCCCTTACTCACTGTCGCCCACTCACTGCTGTCGGTGTCAGGTCACTGCAAAATCCACAAACACACACTGCTATGACTATGAGAACAAGGAACTTGTAATGTAAATGTGTTACACAGGCTTAGGCATGTTCGCTTTGCTGATAACAGGCGAATTAAGGAAGAAGTAAATAGAATCTGGACATACACTACAGGAAAACCTGTGGCAAGTACAGTACAACTAGTACATGTAGTTTCTCAATTTATCCAAACAATACACATACATGTGGCATATTCATTGTTACACAAGAAGAGCAAACGCTCGATCGAGTCACTTTCGCAGTTCTGAATATTATATGAGGCATCAGATGGACAGGAAGAAATTGCTATTCACAACACAATGAGTCACGTTCACATAAAATTTGAGCCCGGTCACTTTTATAGTTTCCGAGAAAAGCCCAACGTTAAGTTGTGTGTTGCCGAACAGAAAAGGCTAGTTATCTCCCTTGTTTTTCTGATAACGTTCGTAAAAGGCTACAGATGTAAATACTTTGATGTAAAGAATAATCCTACAAAGTTTCAATCACATCCGATGAACTTTGTCAAAGATATAAAATGTCTAATTTTTCCTTTGACGCTGACCTGTGACCTTGAACAAGGTCAAAGGTCAACGAAACCATCGTTAAAGTGTAGAGGTCATTGGAGGTCACGACTAAACAAAATATGAGCCCGATCGCTTTGATAGTTTCCGAGAAAAGTCCAACGTTAAGGTGGTGTCTACGGACGGCCGGACGGCCGGACAGACTAACACTGACCGATTACATAAAACAAACCAAACTAACAACAACAACAAACAAACTAAAGAAGTGAAAGATTATTGTTTATACACATCTGCTTTCAGCTATTAAAAACCCCTCCCCCAACCTAATTGAGTAATTCTTCTTTATGGTCAATTGCTTAAAAGATAACATCATCAAGACTGGTGTGTACAAGTCACAGAGCTTTAAGCTACCTGAAATCTTAATCTTATTTTTCTTAATGCCTTTCTTGCCACTTGTTTATGTGTGCCTTATGGTGGAATATCAAACATTTCATTGTGCCGGTTCCAGATTTCTCTTTCTTTTATATATGTGACCAGACAAAAATCTAACTACCGGTACCTATGAGCTGCCGAAGATCCGGAATCAAACTTCTACCTTCGAGCTCATGGGGATCCAGTTTTCTTTGCGTAGTATTTTAGTTAGCGTCCCTTTTGTTTTCTTAATGCAACCTCTTTCCTGAAATTAGTAAATCGAGTGTTGCTCTAAAACTATATTTCTGTCCCTTTATTCCGACAGCTCAATAGTTTCAGTCAGAAATCTAAATAAATATAACTTTCTTCTCCGGTCTAGTTTCTTGTCACCTACTTTCTCCTCATGTTTAGTATTCGTACAATTTATCCTTAGGCCTTCCGAGTGGCTTTCGCGCGGAGAGGGAGAGCGAAGCAAGAGTGTGCAAGATCTTTGTCCCAAGGCCCTTCAAACTTCAAGCTTCTAGCTTCTAGCTTGTATGTTTACAAGTTTACCGGAGGTTATGTCAAGTTAAATATGGAATAAAGAGCAAGAGAAATGGCAACGTCTTAGAGACTTCTTTGTCGTCTTTATTTTCCTCCTCCTCCTTCCACCCTTCTACAAGTGGCGTCGCCGACAACAGGATGGACACAGGGCCTTGTGGACGCGGGAATGACCTCAACAACTTCGAGGGCAGGATGGGCGCAGTAACACCGCGCAGGACAACAACATCCTGAACGACTTCAACAACTTTGAGGGCAGGATGGGCGCAGTAACACCGCGCAGGACAACAACATCCTGAACGACTTCAACAACTTTGAGGGCAGGATGGGCGCAGTAACACCGCGCAGGACAACAACATCCTGAACGACCTCAGCAACTTCGAGGGCAGGATGGGCGCAGTAACACCGCGCAGGACAACAACTACATCCTGAACGAGATCATGGCAGACGAAGCCGCGGAAGCCGTTGCGGCACTGCAACGAGAGGTTGCGGAACTTAAGAAGCAGCAAACCAAGCTGATTATCCTACCATCCGAACAGAGAGAAGTAAAAAAATTTTACGGACAAAACTTTGATAAATTTCAACAAGATATCGCGAGATTGCTGTCTGAAAGAAGCTTGGAAGAAGACGAACAGTATGATTTTATCATAAGACACGTGTCACAAGACGTGAGAGATGAGGTAGCCTGTAGGAATCCTGATAGAACGGCTGAAGCATTACTTCAAACACTACAAGATGCATTCGGAGAAAAAGACAATGTTAGCGACTTGCTAGAAAAGTTCTACTTAGTAAAACAGGTAGAGGGTGAAAGTATAACATCATTCTCACATCGTCTGAACAGTGCTTTCATGAAGTTGCAACAGAAACTGAAAGATGAGAAGCAGACAGCCATGGCTGCGGATGTATTGAGAGACAGGTTTGTCGGTGTGCTGACGAACAACTTCTTACGTAAGCAGTTGCGCGAGGAGATCGAGAGGAAGAAAGGCGTCACGTTCCTCGCTTTACGAGACCAAGCAGTAAGGTGGGCAGAAGAAGACTCTAGCAGTACGTCCGCTAGCAGCCAGAAGGTTTCCACCAACTTGGAGCTGGAAGCGAAGGTGACCGAGGTGTTGGACCTTCAACAACAGGTGCTGTCGGGATTGCAGAAGCTGACCACTCGAGTCGACCGGTTGGAGAGGAATCGGCGTCCTGACGACCGTGAGGGCGGCCAGCGCGACCCCGGCCAGAAGTTACCTTTCTCCAAGGATGGGCGGCCGTACTGTCTGGAGTGTGGGGTTCTGGGCCATATTCGGCGGTCATGCCCACAGTTAAACGGAGGGCCTCCACGGCGCAACTAAGGAGTCGGCACGTGGAGGATGATGAACTGAGCCGTGACTCCTTTCTCACCAGAGCTGTGGGGAAGAGCCCTAGAACGGTGGTAGACATTGGCGGCCACAAGATTCCTGCGTTGATTGACACGGGTTCCCAAGTTAGTTTAGTTAGCGAACGCGTGTTTGCTAAATTTTCACGCAACGTGAGATCAGTGCCATTAACCATGAAAGTAACAGCGGCAAATGGGTCGGAAATCCCATATGATGGTTATTTCGAATCTGATGTGATTGTGTGGGGACAGTTAGTCCGGAAAAAAGTTTTTCTTGTGGGAAAGGAGTCGGCCAGCAGTCAGTCTAGCGAAGACGTTATTATAGGCATGAACATTTTGAGCGAGTTGAAAGAATTCGAGTCGTGCCCAGAGCTGCTAGGGACAGCTAAAGTAGCCGGTAGAGACTCTGTTTTGATCCCTTCTGGATCCGCCGTCCGTGTACGTGTGGGTGGGTTGCGTGAGACTGACCTCCGGCCGTCTCAGGTTTTGATTGAGCCCCTACCCATTTCTCCCCATGGCTTGATTATACTGCCGACTGCGAGTGAAGTGCGTGGGAGAGATGTGTGGGTGCAAGTGGTGAATGTGAACGTAGAAGACATAATTTTGAAACCAAAGACAAGAATAGGCACTTTCCACTTTGTTTGCGGTGAAGCGCCTCAAAGCTCAGTGGAGCTTGAAGTGAAATGTGACAGGGTGGTGGTAGTGAACGCAGCAGAGGAACATTGTAGCATCCCTTTTGATTTGTCAGAATGTGATGTTGCCCCCTCAGATAAGAAGAAGTTAGAAACGCTTCTTTCCAAGTTCCCCGACCTGTATTACACCCCTGAAACCGGCCTCGGTTACACAGAGGTGAGCAAACACCGTATCCATATGACAGATGATGTCCCAGTCACTTCCCCTTTCAGGAGAATTCCCCCGAACGAAATTCAAGAAGTCAAGAAACATATTGAGAGTTTATTGGACCAAAACATCATCACCAAAAGCACTAGCCCTTACGCGTCGCCCATCGTGATAGTACGAAAGAAAAACGGAGACATCAGAATGTGCATAGATTACAGGAAATTGAACGCCAAAACTATCCCTGATGCTTTCCCCCTTCCCAGAATAGACGATTCATTGGACGCCTTGGGCAAGGCGAAGCTTTTCACCACCTTGGACTTGGCGTCTGGGTACCATCAAGTCGCCATGGACGAAAGAGACCGGCAGAAGACCGCATTCACCACACCCTTCGGGTTGTACGAATATATGCGAATGCCAATGGGGTTAATTAACTCAGGAGCCACGTTCCAAAGAATGATGTCTTCCACCATGTCCGATTTGGCGTTCAAGATTCTTCTGGTGTACCTGGACGACCTGTTAATCTACAGCAGCAACTTTGAAGATCACCTCGAAAGACTAGAGACTGTCCTCTCAAGATTGCAGCAAGTCGGGCTGAAAGTCAACCCCAAGAAATGCACATTTGCTCAGAAGTCGGTAGAGTACCTTGGTCACACCGTCTCTGCAGACGGTATCGCAGCGTCCAAAGAGAAAACGAGGGCTGTATCGTCGTGGAAAGTGCCGACCACACTGCGAGAACTGAGGGCGTTTCTTGGCTTCGCCAGTTATTACCGACGCTTCGTGAGAGATTTCGCCAAGATTACAGCCCCACTCAACAACCTCGTTTCGTTGGCGTATCAGACGCAGGGACCAAAGAAACGACAAAGCAAGAACGTCGACATCGCCTCAAATTGGACTCCTGACTGTCAAAAAGCGTTCGACACCCTGAAGGCCGCTTTGATTTCACCACCGGTGTTGGGCTATGCATCTTTTGACCGCCCCTTCATCCTTGAAACAGACGCCTGCAGCCAAGGCATAGGCGCCGTTTTGAGCCAAGACCAACCAGAAGGTCGCCGAGTCATCGCATATGCCAGTCGTACGTTACGACAGGGAGAACGGAACACGAGTAACTACAGCAGCCTGAAGCTAGAGTTACTTGCCCTGAAGTGGGCGATATGCGAAAAGTTCAGACATTACCTGATGGGATCAACTGTACTGGCGTACACGGACAACAATCCACTCAGTCATTTGAAGACGGCCAAGTTGGGGGCGATCGAACAAAGGTGGGCAGCAGAGTTGGCGTGTTTCGATTTCACGATCAAGTTCCGCTCGGGAAGAGAAAACATTAACGCCGACGCGTTAAGTCGATTCCCCACCCCCGACACCAAATCGGACAGTGAAGACGACGAACTGATCGCGGTTTCGTGCAGTCAGCAAACGAGGGATCCTGAAATAGAAGTGGTTGTTCATCGAGCATCGGTTGAAGAGCTTAACGCAATCAGCCGCCTCGGAGAGGAACAATTCGACATCACCGGTCCTAAGAACCCCCTGAAAGTGCAAGAGGACACCTACCCCGACCTCCTAGCGACCTGTTTCCCCTCGCTCGGAAAAGCAAGACTTGCCGAGGCTACACTTTCGGACTCCTCCCTCATGTCTCTCGCCCCTTTCATCCGAAAGAAGAACAGACCCTCGTTGAAAGAAGCCGTGACCCTGGGAAGTGGAGCAAAGCCGTATCTCCGTCATCTTGCCAAAATGAGGATAGAAGACAACGTGATTTACAAAGATGCTATAGACCCCGTGCACGGCACGATTTCACAGATCGTTGTGCCAGAAAGTCTGCGGCCTATGATGCTGGACCTTGTCCATCAGCAAGCTGGTCACCAGGGCCCAGACCGAGCCCTCCAACTGCTACGCCGTCGTGTATTCTGGCCGAACATGCACCTTGATGCAGACGAGTGGTGCAGACGTTGCCAGAGATGTCAAGTAGCAAAGAAACCAGGCACGACGCCTAGAACACCTATGGGACACCTCCTGGCGACCAAGCCGCTCGAAGTGGTTTCCATTGACTTCACGGTGTTGGAACCGTCCAGTGATGGGAAAGAAAACGTTTTAGTCATCACCGACGTGTTCACTAAATTCGCCATCACAGTCGTCACCAAGGACCAGACGGCAGCCACAGTGGCAAAGGCATTGATCACACACTGGTTCGCGCACTATGCAATTCCCCAGCGCATCCACTCCGATCGCGGCCGGAACTTCGAGTCGTCCATCATGCAGGAGCTCTGTGCACACTACGGCATCATGAAATCTCGCACTACAGCTTACCATCCAGCCAGGAACGGCCAGTGCGAGAGATTTAATCGCACCATGCACGGTTTGCTGCGAACTCTGGAATCAGAACAGAAGAAGAAATGGCCCGCCTACCTCCCGGAACTTTGCCACGTGTACAACTGTACCCCCCATGCCACTACCGGTTTCTCCCCATTTTACTTGATGTTCGGTAGAGACCCCAGAATGCCTTTAGACCTGTTTTTGGGAGAGAAACAAGAAGCTTGGCAAGCCGTGATGCCGAACGAGTGGTTGGGAAACCACCTCGACAGATTGAAGTGGGCGCATGATGCAGCTGCAAAGCGGTCGGGTGCCAAGGCAGACAAACGGAAGGAACGCTACGACCGTGGACTGGCAAGTTCGGACCTGCGACCGGGCGATTTTGTGTTGCTACGACGGCGTTACTCTGGGCGCAGCAAGATCCAAGACCAGTGGGGAGAACGAGTGTTCATTGTAGTCGAGGCGCCAACGGCAAGTGGCGGTCCCCATGTAGTCAAACCGCAAGATGGAGCTGGCCAAGCGTTCACAGTCACGCGTTCAGAACTCCGACCGTACTTTCCCCCCCTGTTTCTCCAACCCATGGGCACCCCCGAGCCAGCAGTGCCAGAGTCCGAACCAGTTCAGAAAGAGTCGGATGTGTATGTAGAATGGACGGTGACCCTTCCCCCTCTCAGACCATCCAGGATTCCAATCCCTGCAGTACCCGTGGTCGCACCGGTACTCCCACCCCCGGCCCCATCAGCAGGATTCCCAGCCCCAGAGCCCACAATCCCACGTGGTCGTCCACGTGCATGTCAGCCCTCTCCCCCTGACCCAGAGAGACGGTCCCGCAGAGAGACTAAGGGTAAACCCCCTGTCAGATTTCAGCAGCTGTAGTCATTTGTGAAAATGACATTCAGTATTCTGTAGTCGCGGAAACTGTTCTTATGCGTATGAATGGATGCCTATAGATACAGGATCTATCAGGTGCAGTGATGATAAAGACAATAAACTTAGTTATTCAACTTAACAGGTTGCTTTGTCAGTGTTAGGGTTAACAGTCAGCTAAACATAGCTAGTGTTACTCACCTAAATATGAGACTTAAGTACAAGTGTACTGTACTTCAACGGGAAATGGTGTAGCTTTGTATTAGGCTTTCTGATCATTCGGTTTAAAAACCTGGTTTCAGTCAGTTTTGCACTAAGTGGATATACAAGCTAGTGTTTGTTTTTGTCACCTATATGTAGTCGCTAGACTGAACTGATGACTCAGACTCCTCACACATTTGTTATGAAGAATATATGCTGCACAGGTTTTTTTGCTTTTGAAATTAAAATGTATGTTTGTATGATATTGCATTTGAGGAACATCTCCAGCCTTACATGTCTTGTTTTTTTAGAATTGTTTTTTTTTCGCCTCTGCTCCTAACAGAGCAGGGGAGGTAATTTCATTTTTTATGAGACCCTGGTTTTCATTTGAGCTGGGGAGCATAATGTAAATGCGTTGAAGTTTTTGTTTGTGAGAATAATTCTTGTAAGTATGTTTCAAAAGGACGTTTTGAGGTGGTCCTTCTAGTAAAGTTTTCGGATTTGTTGTACTGGCTTCGGTGAAATACTGATGATTTGGTTTTTCTGTTTTGATGATTTCGAGTCAGTTGGCTTAAATGCACTGGTTTATTCTTGTCAGGTTTAAAAACCAACAGATTACCTTTAATCTTTAACGATTGGAAGATTAGCTAGTTGATTTTGTTGGGTGTAAATATTATAGCTGCGTACTGATTTTCTCATGACTGGAGACCTGAGGTGTTCAGGTATATCCGTTTGAGTAGACATGTGTATGTAGCGACAATAGACATTGATTTGTCTGTAACGATAATCCAACTTTGTTTAGCTTTAACGCTCTTCGCCATTTTTATTCGATTGTCGTTGCCTAAAATTGTGTCATGCGGAGTCTGGAGAGTTAAGTTGACGTTACATTTTCAACATGTCTGTATAGAACTTGTAAACATGTTTGCCGGTGGTTTTTAGTTATGGTTTTACTTGGAGACCGTTTTTAGGAAATTGTTGGTGTATTTTATCCGCTGGTTTTTGGGTGCGGACAATAGATTTTTGCTGTTGTAGTTTTTGGTTGTATTCATGGGGACCATGAATATCGAGCAGGGGAGATTTATGTGACCAGACAAAAATCTAACTACCGGTACCTATGAGCTGCCGAAGATCCGGAATCAAACTTCTACCTTCGAGCTCATGGGGATCCAGTTTTCTTTGCGTAGTATTTTAGTTAGCGTCCCTTTTGTTTTCTTAATGCAACCTCTTTCCTGAAATTAGTAAATCGAGTGTTGCTCTAAAACTATATTTCTGTCCCTTTATTCCGACAGCTCAATAGTTTCAGTCAGAAATCTAAATAAATATAACTTTCTTCTCCGGTCTAGTTTCTTGTCACCTACTTTCTCCTCATGTTTAGTATTCGTACAATTTATCCTTAGGCCTTCCGAGTGGCTTTCGCGCGGAGAGGGAGAGCGAAGCAAGAGTGTGCAAGATCTTTGTCCCAAGGCCCTTCAAACTTCAAGCTTCTAGCTTGTATGTTTACAAGTTTACCGGAGGTTATGTCAAGTTAAATATGGAATAAAGAGCAAGAGAAATGGCAACGTCTTAGAGACTTCTTTGTCGTCTTTATTTTCCTCCTCCTCCTCCCACCCTTCTACAGTTTCATTCCAGTTCAATGGGTGAATCACTAAATGGCATTGACGGATAGAAAATAAATTATACAGCCTTCTAACAAGAATACTGGCATTTTTCTTGACAAGTAGAACTCAAAGTAGTCCAGAGTTAAGAATATTAATTTGCACACAAAAAACACCCCTGTAAAATTGTAACTGTAAGTGTAAACGTATAAAAACATGGATTCTCACTCTTTCTCTCTGTCTCAAACTCATATCTTCCAATGTGTTATGTTAAATACATAATTGGGACATTGCTCAATTTTAAATGAGAGAAAAAGCAGTTACACTGACTAAGTTACACTTACAGTTACAGATCTTATCATGCAAATCACCTTACTCAAAAACACAACATAGCTGGCTGGCTGTTAGGGGTTCTCTGCCCTAGGCTACATCAGTAAATGCAGCAATTCAGAAGTTTATTTCACCGAGACTTTAAACCTCTCTCTCACTGGTACAGGTTCGCAAAAGCCCTTTGATGTAACTTTTTGCAATAACTTTTCATGGTTGCAACACTTTCCGTGTAGGCCGAACAAGAATTCATTGCAGGGGAGGCTACAAAATCCCTTCTGTACACAACCTGGTCTTTGCTCATCCCTCCATTTGTTGGCCTGCCAATTGCGAATCACGTTGTCCTCTTTTCTTGAACGCGAACTCTACAGTCTAGACACCTTCCACTTTGAACACGCAGTTAATCACATCATTATATATACCCCCTCCCCCCTTTCAAGTTAAAGCAAACCTGCACAGAGACACACTGACACACACATGTATGTCTCGGAATGCAGCATCGCAAAGCCCCAAAAGCTTATGTATATATATATATATATTAATAACACCACCTTGGGGGCTTTGAAAACACACACACACACACACACACACACATACACATACACACACACACACACACACACACACAGGGGTATTGAAGTACAGTGGAACCTCCCTTTTCAGAATTAGTCTTTCAACAATCTGAAAAAATCAGGTCTTAAAAAGGAGGGAGTCTTAAAATTGGGGTAAATTAACAAAGGTTACGTACAGAAAATCTGAGAAAATAGGGTCTTAAAAGGGGGGTTCCACAGAATAGACATCTATTCTCCCAGATAAGCCGGATATGTCTGAAAAGTGATATCTGCCCAGAGGCAAAACATGCATGTCATGTGTCTGGATCGGCCTCTTAAATATAACTATAAGTCGATCAACACTGACTGAACGAAAACTGACCGTGTATAGTTACAGACTCAATTTAACTCCAGATAAACAAAAACAAAAGATGACCACAGACAACAATTCTAAAGTTCCTTACTTCCTACCAGTTTAATTTTAAGTTTGCACATTGTCAGGAAAAAAATCTAAACCTCAAACCTCTGTTTCTGATGATAAGACTTGTATTATCTTCAGACTTTCCTTGACAGACTGGAAAAAGCTGCTCCGACAACACCATAGACACTTGTAATCTTCTTGAACCCCAAAATTGGTCTGGACGACTGCCGGACTGGTACGATGCCCGAGACTACGCCGAGGGACAACAGTTGAGAGCTACCTCTTAACAATGATACGAATAAATACTTGCAGTTTCGTAGTCACGCTCTGTACACAGTGAACATATACTGTATTGCCCCAGTGTAGTTTTTCTTGTATCGTAGATGTACCCCTACTTCGCATACCGAACTAGCCAAGAGAGGGGTTTTGTGACACAGAGCACGCCTGCGCATGCGTGGTAAACAAAAGACAGCCCCAACGCATTTAGTAGTGCCGTTAGTTCCCGTCCTCCGACGCTAAACAACCTTTGAGTTCTTGATATATATATGTTTGTTCCCAAATAAAGGCCCCTCTTCGTTAGATTTGAACATTAGATTACTTTCTCACCCAGGAAGTTTTGTTTTTAATAGTGGGAGAAAATGATTCAATAACTACTGAGCAAAAGTAGAACTTTTAGTCATCATCTAACAAGGATGTTACCTAAACGTCAGATGTATGTAAAGTTCATCACAAGATATGTGATGTACGTAGTTCAAAACAAATTCTCTCTCTCTCTCTCTCTCTCTCTCTCTCTCTCTCTCTCTCTCTCTCTCTCTCTTTCTTCTGAAGGCCGGGCTGGTGTGTGCGATCAGTGTCTCTGGTGCAATTAAATATTTAATCTTCAATTCCAGACAGAAGAAAAGTTAGTGTGCAGGGGCGGACGAGGGGGGGGTTTCTGGGGTTTCCGGAAACCCCCCCCCCAGCCAAAAAATAAAAATATTTTTGTGTGTTTTTTTGGGTTGAGTTTCAATTTTGTGGGTATTAATCAGTGACAAAATCTGCTGCCTGGAACTGGTAATGATCATCCTCAGAATGCACCAGCTTGCACCATTTTGCATCCTTTTTTTCAAAATTTTCCGGGGGGGCATGCCCCCGGACCCCCCTAGCAAGCTAGGCGCTTCGCGCCGTCGGCTCGGCGCTTCGCGCCTTCACACCCATATCTTCACAATATACTTTTGGAAACCCCCCCCATAAAATGAACTGATCCGCCCCTGGTGTGTTGTAATCCAAACAAAGCGGAAGGGCTGTGCAATGAACAGCAAAACTTGCATGAGAAACTGCACGTAGACAATAAAATTGCATGTCAGAGAGACACTCCTTTGCCCTGCCAAATGCCAGTGCAGCCGCTTTGACCCTCTCTCTGTGTGACGTCACGGGGTGTGCTTCGGCTAAACAGGACCCGCGAGGACGACCGACATTCGCGTTGTGTCCTTGTGAGGGCTTACATCCGGGACTTTCGTGGAGTGATTGCGACAGGTTCGTAAACTTTCCCAACTTTGGAAAAAATTTAACTTTTGATTACTTTTGCGGCGATTTTTGTGAAGTTTGACGTTGAGTGCCGTCCGGGTGAGAGTGATTTCTTTGTTCTTTGTCACTAATATTAATAAATGGGTAGTATTTTGTGATGTGCTAACTTTTGTCTCGGACTGTTGACATGAGATTGAGAATGTAGACGAGGATTAATCGCTCATTCGATGTCTGTCTGGGTCGGAGATGGCGGGTGAGGATGGGCTTAATTAAATTAGGCAAATCAAAATTCCTGTTGAGTACTTCGCATACATCATTACATGTGGCTGAAGAATTTTTGAAGAGCAAGTTACAGATTGGAATTGAATTTGAAGTTGGACCGATTGGTTATAACTATGTATTGTATGTGCTCATCAACTTTACAATCACACTCACAGAGCTCTATAAAATTCAGAATTGTATTGTTTACGTTTGTAAAGCTTTGCTGTGAGCCTGTGTGAACCGTTTTAATATAATTTAAAGTGTCAACATATCTGATTATTGCATACATGTTTATTGTCTTGTTTGCTTTCAGAGTGCTGATTTGTGCAAAACCGTGCAAGTAAAAGGTCACAAAAGAAGTGATCAAACCTAAACCACACAATGTAAGTAATTCTTTGCAGACAAGTTAGTGTTGGAGTTAGCAAGTTGTTAGTGTTACTGTTAGAGTTAATGATCATGTGCATTTGTCTGAAAGTTAAGAAATATATTTAACATACATTTATTGTACAAGATTTAGTATGTCACTATGTGTGTCTGGTTTTATGACCTGCAAGTGTTGCATTTTAAACCTGTCTGTGTATGGCCCTATATAGTCCGTCTCAAATTGTTTACAGAACGATTTAAATCTCCTCATGAAAAAAGCAGTGCTAACCTTGTCGAACACACTTGCAATAGCATTTAATAACATTAAATGACACAGTCCATTTGAATGGCCATTTAGCTTGCATTTAAACCACACACCTGTTTTCGTGGTTTGTCCAACCCCTGAGCCATCGTGAACCTGTGTGATCCACTTTCCTTTTTTTTCACAATTTAGTCGTCAGTTTGTGATTTCAATGCGACTCACTGTAGCCTATCTGCAATAGCACGTCATAAAGTGGCGAAACCATAGAATGGCTGAGCCGGATTACTCCATCAAAAAGGCATAAACGTAGCAACTGCCAATTATATTATTGAATTAGACCACAAATAATTGTTGGGGATCATAAGTTGTGGTTATTTAATATTATTGATGAGAGGTAGTCTTCAAGGCAGGTTTAACTGTAGTACATGTAGTACTGGTAGTAGTAGTAGTAGTACTACTGTACTAGCTCTATAACTTGACAACAGATCGGACTTGTGGAAATAGATCTTACTAGTGTTTCTTGTATGTTTTCAGGCCCTTCTAGCTTCTAGCTTCTAGCTTGTATGTTTCCAAGATCACCGGAGTTTATGACAAGTTAAATATGGAATAAAGAGGAGAAATGTCAACCATGTCTTTGAGACTTCTTTGTCATCGCTATCTTCCTCCTCCTCCTTCCACCCTTCTACACTTGTATTGTGAACTATGAGATTATCATGTGATCACTGCAATCTCAAATAACATGTTACATCTAATTTACTAAGATATGTACGAGGTATAGTCGAGCATGTCTATAACCACCACCCAAGGATTCCAACCAAAATTTTATTGACAAGTGGTCGCAAAAGTTGTTGGGGATCCTGTGGGTTGGTCATTGTGAGCATGTGAGAGAGGCGTGTTCGACTGTTGTAAGAAACATTTCCTTGCTATGTCAGTCTTGTTGAAGGGACGCCACACTGAAGGAAGTGTGAACATTTTGAGATTCATCAATGTATTTAGTGTGACGATGAACCTAACACAAGGCTAATTCTTATGATTGCTGTGTTATGTTTTAAAGTTACTCGTACTAGCAGTACCACTCATTATCACACATGTTTCTGCTTTCTTTTTTCCATCAGGTGGGAAAGCATATTAGAGGCGCTTTCCCAAGTGACGCTGTCACGAGGGGCGCGAGACGATGACGGCGTCGACCAGATGCACCACTTTGCAACTGTCGCTATCCTAGCTGCGTTTGCTGGGCTGGTTGGTATGAATCAGTATGTGGGTGACCCAATCCATTGCTGGGTACCTGCCGAGTTTCCTGACTCCCATCAAGACTACACAGAGAATCTTTGCTGGGTGTCGCAAATGTATTACGTTCCAATGGACGAGCCTATCCCTCTCAGGAAGGGCGACAGGATGCTGAGGGACATCAGCTTCTATCGCTGGGTGGTGGTCATTCTCCTCATCCAGTGCCTGATGTTCAAGTTCCCCAACATCCTCTGGAAGGAGCTGAAAGGATACTCCGGTATCAACATTCACAAGATCGTCAACATGGCCGAAGAAGCCGCCATGACCCCGCCTGAAGAGAGGGAGAAGAAGGTGAAGGACATTTCCATCTTCATTGATCGCTGGCTGGAGTCTTACCGTGTGTACAAGTACAATGTCTTCATTCGCATGCGAGAGAAGGTATCTGGTGTGCTCTGCTTTGCGTTTGGTAAGCGCCATGGCACCTACCTGACTGGGCTGTACCTGTTCACTAAGATTCTATACCTGGTCAACGTCATCGGACAGTTTTTCTTGCTGACCAGATTCCTGGGGTTCGACTTCTACCTGTATGGCTTTGATATCTTGGCCAATCTCAATAACCATGGTGAGTTCCGCGACTTTGACCACTTCCCTCGCGTTGTCATGTGCGACATTGAAATTCGACAGTTGCAGAATTTGCAGACCTTCTCCACCCAATGTGTGCTGGCCATCAACCTTTTTATAGAGAAGATCTTTGCCATCGTCTGGTTCTGGTTGTTTGTACTCACCATCGCCTCCATCATCAACGTAGGGCACTGGATTTTCAACATCTTCTTCCAACGCAGTCGCGAGCACTTCATCCAGAAGTACCTCATCATGTTGGGGCTGGATGACAAGACGCGGGATCGCAAGCTCTTCAAGAAATTTGTATCCCACTATCTTCGAGATGATGGAGTGTTCCTCCTCAGATCGGTGGGCAACAACTCCAGCGACATCATTTTGCTGGATCTGGTTAAAACCCTGTGGACCAACTTCAAAAAGGTCCACGGGAAACCTGCACCTGACCTTCCCATTGAACCAACCACACATGAATCCTTCACATAAACTTCAGAGAACACTTGAAATGAATTTGAGACATTCAAATTGAATCAAAATGAAATGAGTTTGCCCATGCCAGTTCAGTAAATGGTCAGGCTAGCTAAAAAGTGCCATGGTTTTGTTTCTGCTGTTGATTTTTTTTTTTTTTTTTAAATTTATATCAGAGTTGTTTCATTCACGTCCTGCCTAATCTACAAGCTGGGGAAAAAGACTCGTCTAGCCAACTTTACCGGTGAGTAGCTGCTCTTGTTGTTGATACATTTTTGAATTCAAGATAAGAATTTTATGACCCTCTTTTTACATTTAGTCAAGTTTTGACTAAATGTTTTAACGTAGAGGGGGGAATCGAGACGAGGGTCGTGGTGTGTGTGCGTGTGTGTGTCTGTGTGTCTGTGTGTGTGTGTAGAGCGATTCAGACTAAACTACTGGACCGATCTTTATGAAATTTGACATGAGAGTTCCTGGGTATGAAATCCCCGTATGTTTTTTTCCTTTTTTTAATAAATGTCTTTGATGACGTCATATCCGGCTTTTCGTGAAAGTTGAGGCGGCACTGTCACGCTCTCATTTTTCAACCAAATTGGTTGAAATTTTGGTCAAGTAATCTTCGACGAAGCCCGGACTTCGGTATTGCATTTCAGCTTGGTGGCTTAAAAATTAATTAATGACTTTGGTCATTAAAAATCTGAAAATTGTAAAAATAAAAAAAATTTATAAAACGATCCAAATTTACGTTCATCTTATTCTCCATCATTTTCTGATTCCAAAAACATATAAATATGTTATATTTGGATTAAAAACAAGCTCTGAAAATTAAATATATAAAAATTATTATCAAAATTAAATTGTCGAAATCAATTTAAAAACACTTTCATCTTATTCCTTGTCGGTTCCTGATTCCAAAAACATATAGATATGATATGTTTGGATTAAAAACACGCTCAGAAAGTTAAAACAAAGAGAGGTACAGAAAAGCGTGCTATCCTTCTTAGCGCAACTAGGTACTACCTCGCTCTTCTTGTCAATTTCACTGCCTTTGCCATGAGCGGTGGACTGACGATGCTACGAGTATATGGTCTTGCTGAAAAATGGCATTGCGTTCAGTTTCATTCTGTGAGTTCGACAGCTACTTGACTAAATGTTGTATTTTCGCCTTACGCGACTTGTTTTTCTTTTTTTTTTAAATACATATGTACATGTATGCATTTGACTTCATTGTTAGTCAAATATGCACACAAAAAAGCTGAGTTAAAAAGGTAAAATTTAAAAATTGCAAAACAAAAATGACACTGATAATTATTAATTAATCAAGAAAAAGTGTGTTTGATAGTGCTGTGAAAAGTGATCTTTGCCTAGGTTGTTCTTTATAAGTGAATGACAATGTAATGTGTGTTAGTATCCTAAATACATAAACATTCACATGTATACTTGTGATGATGTTTGCTGAAAGTGTATCTGAAGATGTCATGTTTTTTTTGTTTATTGGGATTCTTAACGAATAACCTACACCGACTAGTATAATATGCTTGTTGACTCAGTGTTTTTCCCAATACATTTAAATTGTGCTATTTGTGTTTAACCTCTATTACTGAAAGTCTGTAAATACTGGAGTTGCAACTTGCTGTTCATGATGAAGGATTTGATGAGTGACAAAATATGCAACGAGAAAAAAATCATTTTTAATTTATATAACCAGAAGTGTGTTTTGCGTTTAAAAAACAAATTACAAGAAAAGATTAAAGGCAAAGTTTTTCTTGTGTATCTTTGTTGTTTTGAATACTTAACGTTAAGATTATTCACAAAGGCATTATGTTATGAAGTCCAGCATAATTGAGAAGGTTACATGCAGGGGCATTGAAATCAGAAGAATTTAAAAAAAAAAAAGGCTAGTACTATTGTACTGGGAAACTAATCACAAATGTTTGATTGAAAAAAAGATCCGTTATTCCTCGCAGTGCTTTCATCAGGCATTATCTGCTTTGATCTATATTTTCTCTCATTTTTGAATGACGATACCATTGTTAAAAACCAGTCTTCTAAGACTCCTATATATGGGGCGAGTCCTCAGTTGTTATCAGTGATCTTCTGTGGCATAAAAATACACATGGGCATATGTCATGAATGAAGTGCTGACACAGGGTAGTGTGTTGAAGGTGCACAGTTAGTTGACTTGCAGTGTTACATTTATATTATTGATAGCAGGCCTTTTCATTTGAGCAGGATTTTGAGGATGGTACAGGGTCAAATATTGTGTTATTCTGCTGTCAATGTGTCATTACTTAAAGTTAAAGGGAAGGATCACTTTGTTTCTGAACCTAGCCCTTGATTTATTATAAATATATATATATACGACTTGTGTCTGTGTGTGTGTGTGTGTCGGTGATGCACGCCCAAGGTTCTCGATGGATCTGTTTCAAATTTGGTGGCCATATTCATCTACACCCTGGACACAACCTGCTCGATGAGATATTTCAACACGTGCTCTCAGCGCGCAGCGCTGAACCGATTTTGGTTTTTCTCTGGATCCATTCCCAGTAACTCTTATCTTCTCCAGTGTTTTCAGCGTTTATCTCCCTTCCTTCGTGTGGCGTCAATCCATATTCCCGTTTCTATTTTTAGAAGGTCACTGTCGACAACGCTCAATCCATATTCCCGTTATACTATTTTTACTCTTCTCCAGTGTTTTGCGCGTTTATCTCCCTCCCTTCGTGCGGTGCGCCGGCGGGTCCCCGGCGCAGCCGGGTATTGGGCTCGACTTCTTCCCGGCGAAGCCGTACCCGGCGAAGCGGGTATTCATCTAGTTATAAATATATAAGGCCGTTCTATTCTTGAGCTGTAAACCATGTCTTTCATGTGACATGTATGTCTTCTGCCTAGCATGTAACTCGATGCACGTTATCTGCTTTTCTCTCGAATCTCTGTCCATTGCTCAGCCCATCGATAAACTTTTTGCCTGTTTGGAGTTGTTAATGGGGCACAGATAAGAAGTTATTTTTCAGAAAATAATGTTATTGAATCAGCAATTTGACCTTGGAATGTGACCCTGATAAAAATGCTGATTTCATCTGATCATTGTCATGCTAATTTGGAATTATTTTAATAGTAAATACTGATATGATTTGTTGCTGATAGGAAGTTATGTTGTCATTGATTAGTGCAACCCTTTTCGAAGACATTGGAACAGATTTTTCTTTAAATTTTGTTTAATTTTTAATGAAATTTGGACTTATTCAAGTTATTGTGCTAAATAGTTAAATGATCCTGTGCCAGCACAGGAAATAGTCGTAGCACAAGAACTTGCCTTCAAATTGTGTTGCCATTTGTTGATATAGGATAGCGATAAAAAAAACACCTCGGGGTTTCAAACAGTTTCATAATGTTAACATGTAGCACAAATATCTGCATTGTGTAGACCTCTACCTCTGGCCCTTTTGTGTGTGTGTCTTTCCCACTGCCTTTGCATATTCACAAACCTCAGCCCACGCTCTCACTCTTAGTCTTATCAGTGAGACATTCCCCCCGCGGGTTAGGGGGAAGAATTTACCTGATGCTCCCATGCATTTGGTATTAAGAGGCGACTAACGGATTCCCTTTCTCCTTTTACCCTTGTTAAGTGTTTCTTGTATAGAATATAGTCAATTTTTGTAAAGATTTTAGTCAAGCAGTATGTAAGAAATGTTAAGTCCTTTGTACTGGAAACTTGCATTCTCCCAGTAAGGTAATATATTGTACTACATTGCAAGCCCCTGGAGCAAATTTTTGATTAGTGCTTTTGTGAACAAGAAACAATTGACAAGTGGCTCTATCCCATCTTCCCCCTTTCCCCGTCGCGATATAACCTTGAATGGTTGAAAACCACGTTAAACACCAAATAAAGAAAGAAAGAAAGAAAGCCCTAGCTCTCACTCTTATCAGTAAGACAGAAAAGAGAGAGAGAGACACAGGGAGAGAATGGGACAAAAGGTCAAACACTTTAGAGTGGAATTGAAGCTTTAAAGTTGACAGGTTGGAGAGCTGTGCAAACAGTGAAACTGAATATGTCTCTGCTTGAAATACACTACTCTCCTTGGTGTGTACCCAGTGTGGATACTGGTTAGAATGTGGCTTACAGCTTTCAGAGACATACTTGTAGTTTATCGCTAGTTTTGTGCGTTAAATCTTATGTCCTTGCTTTAGTTATTGAAATTATGTATACATATATAATATAAAAAATAACTGAAGTTTTTATCGCTAGTTTTGTGCGTTAAATCTTATGTCCTTGCTTTATTTATTCAAATTATGTAAATAATAAGCCTAAAGCTTTTTATCTGAGTTTTAGGGTCTAAACCTGTGATACATGTATTTCTGATTGCGTTCTTCACAGTTTTAGTTTTATCTTTCCACTGCGAACTCCTTCAGTGAGATTCTGGTCCTGAGCTTTTGGATCATTTTCTTGCATCTATATATTTGTGCCCACATTCACTTAGCTTCATGTTTATCTTAAGACAAATTCCTGTAGAACTGGAGGTGTTTAAATTTTCTTTATTTTACATGACTTCCCACAAGTAAAATCTGAACATTTTTGCAAATAAATAGTTGTTCAGTGTTATTGAATCAGAGTGCCTTGTCCAGTGTTTTTTTTTAATCAAATGTGCCTTTATGTGTACCATTGCCCCATGATTAAAGAAAATATCTTTTTCTGCCCTTTTTTGTTGAATTATTACTCATTTGAAAACATTTACATGCTTTTTCACTTCTCCGCCAGTACAGGGTTGTATACATTTCCCATTGTGAATACATGTACATTAGTACATTTGTAATTACTTTCAGAAGCACATGACTGTATTTTGTTTTTTCACCACGTAAGATTTTTCAGCGTGTTTTTTTTATCTCAACATTTATTTTTCAACATTGCGCTTATTTTTTATTTTTTATTTTTACCATACTAACTTTCTTTGCCATTTTTGTTGTTGTTGTTCAGTACACTACATCATTTTTACTGGTCTGCTAATATTAAAGCTGTAAGGGCATCTTGACCTTATAAAATTAAGTCTGATTTGCATCTTAATACGTACAAAATCGTAAAGCATTTGGCATTCAACCAACCATCATATCATGTCCTTGCAAAGTATGGTCACATGCAAGTTTATTGTGTTATTATGCCTTGGTCATACTGTTTTGAACTTAAACATACTAGTCGACCCAAAATCAAATTTTTGCACATGTATGCCTTTGTATCATCAGTACATTTATTTGCACAAACTGTCTTGGTGGTTGGTGCTACAAATTGGTTTATGTATTGTAAGAAGTGGTATACATACTCACTACTTGCAGTACTGAGTACATGTATTCATTTTAACATATGTTTTTATTTGTGTTATTCTTTAAGAGAAAAAAAGGAAACTGCACAATCTTTGTTTTTTGTTGTGTTTATCTGCACTTCTTCCACAATTTCCAGTTTATACTGGTTAGAATTAAGAATAAATATTTTTGTAAGAGAATTTTATGAAAAGGACCAGTCTGTACATTTTATGTTTTCAGCTACATGGTCAATCTTGTTTCTTGATTCATTATATTGAATTTGTGTATTTTCTTGTTACGCCCCCCGCGGGTTAGGGGGAAGAATTTACCCGATGCTCCCCAGCATGTCGTAAGAGGCGACTAACGGATTCTGTTTCTCCTTTTACCCTTGTTAAGTGTTTCTTGTATAGAATATAGTCAATTTTTGTAAAGATTTTAGTCAAGCAGTATGTAAGAAATGTTAAGTCCTTTGTACTGGAAACTTGCATTCTCCCAGTAAGGTCATATATTGTACTACGTTGCAAGCCCCCTTGAGCAAATTTTTGATTAGTGCTTTTGTGAACAAGAAACAATTGACAAGTGGCTCTATCCCATCTCCCCCCTTCCCCCGTCGCGATATAACCTTTGTGGTTGAAAACAACGTCAAACACCAAATAAAGAAAAAGTGCTTTTGTGAACAAGAAACAAGAAAGTGGCTCTATCCCATCTCCCCCCTTTCCTTGTTGCGATATAACCTTTGTGGTTGAAAACGACGTTAAACACCAAATAAAGAAAGAACGAATTTTCTTGTTACAGCCAGTAATGGAGTGATTGAATTAAGGGACCACACATTTTGCCAATTATGTATAATGCTTGATTTTAATTTGTTTTATTATTCATTCCTCCAATAAATATAGCCTACTGAGAATTTAACAGCATATTTTCTTTCTGCATTAGTTGTGTGTGTGTGTGTGTGTGTGTGTGTGTATGTGTGTGTGTATGTGTTTGTTTGTGTGCATCTCTCTCTCTCTCTCTCTCTCTCTCTCTCTCTCTCTCTCTCTCTCTCTCTCTCTCTCTCTCTCTTTCACTCTTGACTTTAAAAAAAAGTTATGTTCCAGTCTCCTCTTTATAGTAAGTGCACTAAGGAGAACCAGGAAAGAGGTGGAATGTTTGGAATGAGACAACAGAATGGAGAACTCCCAATTGTTTCTGTTCTGTGCATACAGTGATACATGTATCAGACCTAGCACTGTATGGTTGTTCCTATTGTGAATGCATCGAGTTTAACTGCAGAGAACCATGTAATTGGATTGGGATGTACAGTATATGATTACTTTGTACATCTGCAGGTTATGTCCAAGAACTTCAGTTTGTGTGTGTGTGTTTCTGTTTCTGTTTGTTGCATTCAGACAATAAAGTTTTATTGAACTGAATTGAATTATAACTGATTGTCAATGACTGCACATTAAAACAGTATCAAATTGATCTGCTTTGTGACCTAGGCTTGTGAAGCGGAAATTTGCTCTGAGTCGCTTACCATGTAGGGATGCAAGTTCCCATCTGGTAGTCAGCAGTTCCTGATTGAAGATATCATTTCCTGCTCATTTTCCTGATTTTCAAACCATTGAGGATGTAGAAACCAGAGCATGATACAGTTAAAGGGATATATCATATAGTTATTTTGATAGTGTAAGAAAGGCTAAAGACATAGTGATGTCATAAAATCATTATATGATAGATCCATATATGATAAAATTCACATGCCATAAAATGTGATATTCTTTCTTTATTTGGTGTTTAACGTCGTTTTCAACCACGAAGGTTATATCGCGACGAGGGAAAGGGGGGAGATGGGATAGGGGAAAGGGGGGAGATGGGATAGAGCCACTTGTTAAGTGTTTCTTGTTCACAAAAGCACTAATCAAAAAATTGCTCCAGGGGCTTGCAACGTAGTACAATATATGACCTTACTGGGAGAATGCAAGTTTCCAGTACAAAGGACTAAACATTTCTTACATACTGCTTGACTAAAATCTTTACAAACATTGACTATATTCTATACAAGAACCACTAAACAAGGGTGTGAAAAATGTGATAGGCTGGACATCAAACAAACAGAAGATTCAACACAAAACAACTGCATGAATTTGCTTCACCAGAAAAAGACACAATGAATCAAAACAGAGAATACAAATTGACAGTTTACATCTGACCTTTTACACTCAAAATGAACCTGCTCGGTATACGAGACTGACTGACTCTACTGCGAGCTTACTACGCAAAAGACTACGTACACATATAGTTCTAAACACACACACACACACACATACACACACACACACACACAATTATATGGTGAAATATGCTGGTTGTAGGAATCCCACGCAAAAAAATAACGGTATACTTAGTTTGTTTCTCGTTAACATTGGGGGGAGAGGTGGAGCCGGGAATCAAAGACAGACAAATTATCCCTAAGATTCCGAAAGTAGCAAGAAACGATAACTACAGCCATTTATTAAGTGGCCGTGGCCGAAACACCACAATCACCGTGCTGTGGAGGCGAAGTCCAATCAAACAGGATTGAGAATTTTAGAGCTTATTTCTAAGCCCTATAAAAACTGTTAGCCTATGCATTCGCAAAGGAATCCATGAACATACCGAGAGACAAAAGTCGCCAGACCCCATCACAAACAGAACTCTATCCTTGGCACAAAGGGTCAAAAAATCCAAAAAATAAGGCCTTAATTTTGAAAATATGCCCATATTTTTGAAAATAAGCCCTTATTTCTAAAATAAGGCCTTATTTTCAAAAATAAGCCCTTAAATATTTACAGCCATAAGGAAATAAGGGCATAATGAAATAAGGCCTTATTTCTGTTATGACCTTAAAAAAAAATAAGGGCATAAAAAATAAGCCCTTAAAAAAATATGCCCATATTTTTCTGCGCATCGCTACTGCGCATCCGGACATTCGAAAGCGATCAAGATGTTACACTGATATAAATGAAACAGTCATTTCATGTAAACAATGCTTACCTTGAGCGCGCATACACCTCATCGGAAACCCCAATTCTCTCGCAATTTCCAAATTCAGCACAAATTCTTCTCAAAAGTTCATCACGATCACTGAACCCATTTGCCATGTATGTTATGAGATCTCTGCGCATGTGCGGTGCAGCCGACTTCTATTCAGCTTCATGATTGTTAAAAAAAATATAAGGCCTTATTTTTTTAAGCCCTTATTTTTGTTATGCCCTTATTTTTTGTATGCCCTTATTTTTTTATGCCCTTATTTTTTATGCCCTTATTTTTATTAAGGCCTTACAGAAATAAGGCCTTATTTCTCGTATGGCCTTATTTTTTTATGCCCATATTTTGTTAAGGGCTTAAAGATTTAAGGCCTTAATCATGGAAAATAAGGCCTTAAACCCATCCACCCACCCACCCACAGACAGACACACACACACACACACACACACCGGCCGGCACACACACAACACACACACACACACACACACACACACACACACAACCATACATATAATTATTTGACGCCAATTTTACGCTGCACGGCCAATTTGTTTTGGACTGCGCCTCACCATTTAGTCAGATGAGCCAAGACATATTAGAAGACGTATTATACTGTTCAAAAAAAGAAACGCATAGCTTGTAATATTTGGTTAATTTAGTTATATGGCTACAAGGATATCCACCAAACTGCAGAAAATGTTTATCTGGTCGTCGACCTTTCGTCCATTGCCACAAGTGAGCTCTGCACGTGACGCATGCGTTATCAGTGGCTACAATGTCAAAATTGCTCATTTGGCATGACCACTCGTCATGCTTCAGTGTAATCTCGTGAAACTCGGGGAATATTGAGCTCTCACCATGTCTTCCAAAACCCATAAAAGCGGATTGTTCGCCACAAAGAAATCAGACGACAATTCAGCGACGAAAGATGGCCCGATTGAGCAGAGAAGACCGCCAAATTGCATTGGGTCGTTTACAAGCAGGCCAAAGTCAAAGTGCAATCGCCAGGCACTTCCATGTGTCCCAGAGCACCATCAGTAGACTGTGGGTCAGGTTTCAAGCCACTGGCTCCGTTGCTGACTTGCCACGAGCGGGAAGACCAAGGGCGACAACTGCTGCTCACGACCGCTTCATACGGCTCCGCCACCTCCGGAATCGTTTCCTGTCGGCCTCATCTTCTGTCCAGGCTCTCCCCGGGCCACACCGATTATCGGACCAGACCGTGCGGAACCGCCTGCATGAAGCTGGTTTGAGAGCTCGCAGACCTCACAGAGGAGCTGTCCTCACCCGCCGCCATCGCCAGAACCGAGTGCAGTGGGGCAACCAGCACCTTCGCTGGACCGTCCGGAATCACTGGAGACACGTGTGGTTCAGCGACGAGTCCTACTTCCTGCTCCAGCGACATGATGGTCGGAGGAGGGTCTACCGGAGAGTAAACGAACGTTACGCGCCCAACTGTGTGGATGAGGCACCCGTTCATGGTGGTGGAGGCGTCATGGTGTGGGGGGCGATCAATACCGCTGGAAGGAGCACCCTGGTGCACGTCCAAGGGCGCATAACTGCCCAGCGATACGTGGAGGAAATTCTGCGCCCACACGCCCTTCCTCTTCTGGCTGACCAGGATGCCATATTCCAGCAGGACAACGCTCGCCCGCACACAGCACGACTCACCACCCAGTTCCTCACCGACCACCATGTCCAGGTGCTTCCCTGGCCATCCATGTCGCCAGATATGAACCCGATAGAACACCTCTGGGATGAATTGGACAGACGTGTGCGCAGGCGAGAAGAAGCGCCGGCAAATCACCGCGATCTATTGCAGGCACTTCAGGAGGAGTGGGACACCATCCCACAGCAAGATATCCGGCATCTGATCCAGTCCATGCCCAGAAGGTGCCGGGCAGTTGTTGCTGCTCAAGGCAGTCACACCCCCTACTGACTTGACAGCCTCGGCACCCAATCGTATTAATTGACTGATTGATTTGAAGATGCAAATGAACTGTGTGTGCATTCAACTGTGTCCATACCAAATTTCAAACAAATAATCTAAATATTGGATTTTCTGTTAATTTTTTCGAAAAATAAAACAAATTTGGCAAGTAGCAACTATGCGTTTCTTTTTTTGAACAGTATAGAATTGCAACAGCGGCTAATGTTGGTCATTATCTAAATCACGGAAACTGGGAGTATTACTACAACACTCATTACACACACTGGCAGCTGCAGCAGCCATGATGTTTACAGATTTATGTTCTCTGCTTAGGGATCTCTGACTCATTACACTGGTAAAATCTGCTCCCATTAAATGTGTCATTTCCTACGGGCGAAGCATATCGCAATACATTTGAGAAATTAATGAAGAATAGCAGAGGTTGCAGGAGAGGCGGACTAGGCTAAGAGGAGGAGGGGGGGGGGGTGCCAGCAGTGGTGGTCCAGGGGCCCGAGGGGGTCAGAAGGCAAAGCCCCCTGATGTTGATGGGTAGGTCATATTCTGAGATAGGAAAATGGTCGCTCCTTGCATGAAGGGCATAAAATACACAATAATAAAAAATGTTTTCAATAAGTGAGGTACATATGTTTAGGCTAGGGGGGGGGGGGGGGGTTGCGCAACCCCCGTAACCCCCCCGGTAGTCCGGCCCTGAAGAAGACTGATAGGAGACGGAGGGAGGGGGCGTGGGATGGTGAGATACTGAGATTCTAATGTGCTGTAGATGTCATCGAAGGTAGGAATGAGAGAGAGAGAGAGAGAGAGAGAGAGAGAGAGAGAGAGGCCGGGACTGACTAATGAGTTTTTACGTCCTCTTAGCACCAATTGGCCTATCTTGGGACAGGTAGAGTTGATATGCTATGTGGGGGCACAAAACACTGGACAGACATGCAAACAGAGAACACTGACATAATTATGATTGTGTTAAAGTTCTGGAAGACTTGTTGCGGTATTTCAAAATGGGGATGGAAGTAGAGATTTTGTTGGGGGTTGTCGCCTTAGTGTACGCGGAATATGGTTCGAGTGGAGCATTTTTGAATGCTAATTTGCTTTTTATTATGAAGAATATTTTTGGGACTTTAGTATAATGCCAAAATAATTAAATAAATAACTGAATAAGTAAATAAATACATGAACTGGAAAAAATATACAATGATTATTATCTAAATCTTCACCTCTAGACAAAGGAACTATTGAAATGACTTAGCTAACTAAACTATTAGAATTTGGAACTTTGGTCAGTTCTGGCGGTAGGTGGGCAGTTTGCGGCTTTAACTGATCGACCTTGTTTAAGCTTTGCGTTTAGGTATTTTGGTTGTGGGGTGGGGGAGGGGTCTCTGTCCATCTCTCTCTCTCTCTCTCTCTCTCTCTCTCTCTCTCTCTCAGTCTCTCTCTCTCTCTCTCTCTCTCTCTCTCTCTCTCTCGCCTTTTTCTATCGGATTGAAAGTGACTTCTGTTTCTAAGCGACAAGTGTGTCAACATTGACTCTTGTGTCAACTGCTTTGTGTCAGACTTGTTAAGAGTCTATTACACTAGTTCTGTAGTTTTAGTTTGGTTCTTTATCATTATCAACGGTAACTGTACCGTTTTATTTTTATTTTCCTGTTTCCTAATTGTGCTTGTCTGCTTTTCGATTTTCTACTTGCTTATTGTTTGTTTTCGCTGTTTACCTAGTTTGTCGTCGGAAACAGTTCCTTGTCTCTTTACTAGTTAATTTACGCTTGACGTTGTGTTTCGTAAAGTGTCATATATCATTTTGGTTCCATCACTGTTTTGTATCTCTTCATTATTTTGTTGTCTTGCTTACTGGATAATTAGCTGATTCAGTATCAATAAGTATATTGTTTAATTAAACAAACAAACAAACAAAAAACGCCCCAAAACGCTACTTGAGCTTAATTATGAGTAGCTCTCCTACTACATGGCCAACAAAACAGGGTCTCCGTGTTGGGCACCTGAACATTAACCATGCTATAAATAAAATCAATGATATTTCTACAATGCTGTTAAATACTGGAACAAGTTTTCACATTTTTGGGATCACAGAATCAAGATTAACACCTCAGATTTCGGATTCTGACGTTGTTATTCCAGGTTACAGTACGTTACGCAGAGACCCTCAGCAAAGTAGAGAAACTGGTATACTTTTGTACATAAGTGAATCAATTAGTTATACACGAATAATACACCTTGAGAACTTCGTGGAATCTGTGTGGATTGAAGTTAAGTTGAGAGGAGCACCTCCACTCCTCATAGGATTTTGTTATAGAAATCCCGCAGAGCGAGCAAACTGGTCAGATAACTTTACACAGATGTTAGATGCAGTTCTGCTCGAGTCAAAGGAAACAATTCTGTTGGGAGACTTTAATGTTGATTTGCTTAAACAAAACAAGCAGTGGGTTGATATGATTAACCTCTATAATCTTAAACAAATAGTCAACACTCCCACTAGAGTCACATCATCCAGCAGTACTCTGATAGATCATATCTATGTTACTGATCACCATAATATTGTCGAATGTTGTGTTCCAGCCAATGGTTGCAGCGATCATTTTCCTGTCTGTTTAACATGGTCAAGAAAGGGTGTCAAAATTCCTAAAGTTGGTCACAAGACAATAAAATACCGCTCTTTTTCTCAATTTAACGAAGACACCTTTCTACATGAACTTTGGAATTCCCCACTATCTGATACTTACAATTTTACGGATCCGGACGAAGCCCTAACACATTGGCTTAGTGCCTTCAATGACATATACGATAAACATGCTCCGTGGAGAATAAAGAGAGTTAGGCACATTGTAAAACCTAAATGGTTTGATAATGATTTACAACATGCCATTGACCATCGCGATTTTTTAAAGTCGGTTGGCAAGGAAGAGGAATACAGAGAACAGAGAAATAAGGTAAATTCACTTAAACGAACAAAAAAGATAAAATATTTTCGTGACCTAGCATCAAGTTCAAAGCAAAATTCAAAGAATATATGGAAGGCAATAAATGAACTTACGAATAAAAAGGCTGCCAGTCATCCGAGTTGTATCAAGGACATATCTCCCGATGCTTTAAACACACATTTTTCCAAAATTGCTGAAAATGTGATTAAAAATGACAAGTCCAAATTAAATGATTTGAAAGTTTTAGAAGAATTTTGCAAATCAAAACAAATTTCATGTCAAGCAAAAATTCCCCTTCTTACAGTACCTGAAGTTTTTCACGCACTTACACACCTCAAGCAAACAGGCACCCGGGGGCTCGATGGGCTTGATGGTAGGATTCTTAAATTGTCAGCCCCCGTAATTTCTGAAACACTTACCTACATTTACAATCTCTGTTTAGACAAAAAATATTTTCCAGTCGCCCTGAAACAGGCTAAAGTCATTCCTCTGTTTAAATCAGGTGACAAAAGAGACCCCTCAAATTATAGGCCAATTTCCATTTTGTCTGTGTTATCAAAACCACTGGAAAAGCATATCAACAAACACATCCTAACACATTTCAACCAAAACAACTTATTCCATCCTAAACAATCAGGATTTAGAGCTAAGCATTCCTGCCACACTGCCTTAATCTCTCTTGTTGATCAGTGGTTGGACAAAATAAACGATAATGAATTCTGTGGTGCCATTTTCGTAGACTTTGCAAAAGCCTTTGACGTAATTGATCACACATTATTGCTTAGAAAATTCGGTTTGTATGGCGTCGGATATGATACTATCAATCTTGTTAGTTCATTCCTCTCTGACAGACAACAGACAGTTCTTACAAACACTAGAGCATCGAGCTTGCAAGCTGTAGATTACGGTGTACCACAAGGATCGGTATTAGGACCTCTGCTCTTCTCAATATATGTTAATGACCTCCCCCTTTATATTCAACATTTATGTGAACTTTTTGCAGATGATACCACAATTCACTCCAGTAACAAAAATTTAACTCGCTTATCAGAATCCCTCCAAGGAAGTCTAAACCAGCTGACAGAATGGACTGACCTAAATCACATGTCTCTTAACCCAAAGAAAACCAAATATATGACAATTACAACTAGACAAAAACGCCAGATTTTACCTGAACTGGTCCCGATTTAATGATTGACGGCATTGTAGTGGAAAAAGTCGACCATCACAAAGTTCTAGGTGTCCACATCGATAACAACCTGTCTTGGTCAACTCACATTGAACAACTTAGTAAATTAGTGTCAAAGAAAGTGTACCTCTTATCTAGAATTAAACACTTCCTTAATTGTCAAGCCAGGAAGTTATTTTTCACTGCTCATATTCAGTCTCTTATTGATTACGCATCCACTCTATGGGACTCTGCAAGTGATAATTCCCTAAAGCTACTCAGCAGATTACACAAAAGAGCGCTAAAAGTAGTATTACTCAAACAGACTACTCTCACCGACTCAGACTACATCAACATAGGGGTCCTACCTCTGAAGTCAAGAATGAATTACAACAAAGGAATAATGATGCATAAAATTATGACAGAAAATGCACCCGAAACCATTTGCTCAAAGTTCTCTTTGAAGAATTCGCACCACTTTATAAAACTAAACACTCCTCTTCCTAGGATAGACCTATTTAAATCAAGTCTTGTTTATTCAGGAAGCAGCCTCTGGAACGCTCTTCCGGACGCCCTGCGGCAATCCACCAACACAGATTCTTTTAGAACCAAATATTCTTTCCATTTAATAATGAACTCTATGAACAAATAAACTTGATTGGTATGTTTTATACAGTTGTTCATTATCGGAATTATGGTTTATTGTGACAAAATCACGAAGATTTGGCTCTGTAATACATTGTTTTGCTGAGCTAATGTATTGTTGGGTTACTTTCCGTTTATCTTCATTGCTTTACACCCAATTTTGAACACTACCTTATGATCTACAATGCTTCTACATAATGCGCTTCATGTACATAAACTTAT
Source organism: Littorina saxatilis (assembly GCF_037325665.1). Lineage (NCBI taxonomy): Eukaryota > Metazoa > Mollusca > Gastropoda > Littorinimorpha > Littorinidae > Littorina > Littorina saxatilis. The sequence continues at coordinate 35,568,887 of NC_090246.1, forward strand.
ATGTTCTACCATTAATGTTTTTATGTAACCTTTTTTTCCCTAGTCATAGTTATAGTAAAATAGTTTAGTCCCTCTTTAGGGCGAGGGCCAGATGCAAAAAAGCATACCTATGCTTATTCTTGTCACCCTCGAAAAATAAAGATTTGTCATTGTCTCTCTCGACTGATCTCCGCTGACTGACTTATCGTTCAGTTTCAACCGTCTGTCTGTCTGTGTGTCTGTAAGTTTTTCTCTTTGTCTCTCTCTTTGTCTCCGTCTCTGTCAGTCTCTCTCCTTCTCGGTCTCTCTCTCTCCCTCTCTCTCCCTTTCTCTCCCTCTCTCTCTCTCTCTCTCTCTCCCTTTCTCTCCCTCTCTCTCTCTCTCTCTCTCTCAGTCTCTGGCTCTCTCCGTCTCAGCCACGGTCACTGAGTCTATTCTCTCTCTACTCTCTCTCTCTCTCTCTGTTGATGTCTGTATTTGACTTCGTCGCTGAGTCTCGAACCGGCGACCTCATGATCTTTAGCGCATTTCACTTCCGACTGAAGACGGCAAGCTGACTGATGTGTGAAAAATAGGAAAGTCTATTTTGTGAGATACTGGTGACTGCCGGTCCCCGAGCCTGGGGGCTCCAGATCCGGCTCGCCGGATCCCGAGCCACTCCGTTATTAAATCGGAGTAGCGTCCCTTGATGTCCAGATAATCCTTCAATGCGGTGAGGGTCACGCAGCAGATACCACGAGAATCAGCACGTATCTGCTTCATGTCTTCAATAGCCAAGATGGTGAAAGTGTTAGTGGTTGGGTCAGGGATGACCGGCTGTGCTGCAGCCGCCATGCTACGACAGCGGCTGCCTGCAGACACCGACATTACGATCTGGGACAAGGCAAGAGGAGCTGGTAATGTTACTAGTTTTCTATGAGTTTGACGGAGTTTTGTTTTGTTTGCAATGGTAGTCTGGAGCTGCTATCGACTGAATGTTTTCGTTCGGGCTTATGACAGACTCCAGTCACCACAAGCCACAAACGCACACGCACGCACGCACTGGCACGCACACACACACACACACACACACACACACACACACACACCAGGGGCGGATCAGTTCATTTTATGGGGGGGGTTTCCAAAAGTATATTGTGAAGATATGGGTGTGAAGGCGCGAAGCGCCGAGCCGACGGCGCGAAGCGCCTAGCTTGCTAGGGGGGTCCGGGGGCATGCCCCCCCGGAAAATTTTGAAAAAAAGGATGCAAAATGGTGCAAGCTGGTGCATTCTGAGGATGATCATTACCAGTTCCAGGCAGCAGATTTTGTCACTGATTAATACCCACAAAATTGAAACTCAACCCAAAAAAACACACAAAAATATTTTTATTTTTTGGCTGGGGGGGGGTTTCCGGAAACCCCAGAAACCCCCCCCCTCGTCCGCCCCTGCACACACACAACCTACAGGCACACACACACATACACCCTACACACACAGTGACACACACACACACCCTGAGCGCGCACACACACACACACACTACAAGTACTAGTAGTTAGTCCTGTGACCGTTCGTGAGTCGCCAAGTCTGCTAGTACAGTGGAACCTCTATTTTAAGACCCACCATCCCTTATGAGACTCTCATGCACTACTGTACAACCTCGTCTTCTTCAATGTCAGTGTCACGAAATTTACCTTCATCTTGAGAATCCCGCCTCTCTTTTAACACGTAAATTTCTAGGATTTTAGTAGGTTTTAAAATAGAGATACCACTGTATATTTGGTTTTGACATGTGTTTTTTTGTAGACAAACGCAAACCTATAGTGTACATCTGGCTCATAATTTACACATGTATGCTAAGAACCCTATGCATAATTGATTCTCTGGTGCGCAGTCTGTTGACACAAATGATAGACATGCAGCTGGTCCAAATTAATTTTGATCATGCATGTTGGATAGACATATAATGTACATAAGCCTCTGATGCATGTGTATATATATGCAAAAATTAGTATAGCTAGCTGACCCCCTTCCTCACTCACCCAACCCTTGGAAAATAACAGACAGACAAACAAAGATCCACAGAAAGATTGACAAAAAGACAAGCCTCAGAGGTAATCCTGGAGTATGCTGAAATGATTCTGAGCTACAGTGATTGTTGTCATATGATTGTACAGGTGGGCGCATGTCAACAAGTCGTAGTAGCACAGGTCCTTCAGCAGGAAAAAGCACAGTTGATCTTGGTGCTCAGTACATCACCCTTACTTCACAGTACCAGCAGAAGAGACAACAGTAAGTACAATGTAATCCAGTTGCGAATACACACACACACACACTTTGCCTCTCTATTTCTGTATCTCTTCCGTAACACAAAATTTTGATTGAAAAAGTAACGCTTTTATAACTTACACATACGACGTTTGAATGGCCTAGTGGATAAGAACCCGGCTTCCCAAGTGAAAGGTTGTGGCTTCGAATCCCGGCCGCACCTGGTGGGTTGAGGGAAGAGATTTTTCTGATCTCCCAGGTCATCTGATGTGCAGACTGGCCTTATCCCCCTTCATGTGTAAACGCAAGCACAAGACCAAGTGTGCACGGAAAAGATTCTGTTATCCATGTCAGAGTTTGGTGGGTTATAGAAAGGGGCGTAAGGCAGCCTAAATGACAGGGTAAAAACGGTCATACACGTAAAAGCCATGGGAGTTTTAGGCCATGAACACACAAACTCTGTCTCTATATCTCTGTATCTCTGTAGTAATGTAAGAGTTTGGTTGAAAAGACAAGGCTTTGATTGCTTGCTGCAAACTTTAATTTATTGGTGAGGGTTTCATTATACTGGCTTACGAGTCCTCATCCAGACCTTCTAGCATCAGCCACACTGATTTTCATGTAGCATTTTTCAGAGGTAGTTCAATGCAAGTTTTTAGAATTGAGCACTGATCTGTCTGCCGGTAAAGCTGAACTAACATGTAACATCCTTTTTTCTTTATCAGGCTTTATTCAGAGCTTCAATCACAAGGGCTGCTGGCTCCATTGAAAGGGAAAATAGACGGACCTAATCGCTTTGACCAGGATGGCGCACAACACTTTGTCACTCCACAAGGCAGCAGCTCCCTTGTAAAACACTTCTTGCAGCAAGCTAGTGAGTATGCCAGCAACCAGAGCATTGAAATCACGATTAGCTTGAGTGAATGACTTCAAGGACTTTCTCCATGAACAGACTGTATGTACAGCAGTCCCTGCAATGTACGGCCCCCGGCGTGAGCGGACACCTGACATATATGGACACATTTGCTCGGCACGGAGTGTTTTCCTTCTATATTTGCCCCCCCCTTAAGCGGACACCTGCAAAACGTGGACGCGGACACTCATTTTCGGTCCCAACAGCAGTTCATACCTCCAATGTACGGACAGACCATCGTCAAATTTTCACCACAACAAAATCGATAACAGAGCAGTCCGGCTCTTGGTACAAAGATCACAGCCGCAATGGCGTGACGACAGTCACTGGTAACTTGAGTGCACCTGTACCCATCAGGAGGGGAGGTAGTTTTGGTCAGGAGTGGAGTACATGCGAAGATGCCAACATGAAACTGCACTGTGCTCGTTATTATTGTCTGTTGGACGTAAACAACAGAAACCACAGTCGATGAAGGTCCTGAGCGAAAGAGAGTGAAAAACCGGCCACAGTTCTCAGCATCGTGTGTCTGTGTGTAACCTCTTTCATTGACAAGATACTCTTGTTTCCCCTCAGCCTTGACCAGTGAGTCGGTTGCCTAATCTGTGAACCCTTCAGTTGTCTTGCTTTGTCAAAAGTTACGACACAGTCAACTGGTTTTGCTCTGAGTGAACAGTTGGAGCTGACCTCTCTGGCCACAGCCCCAAACAGTACATGGCTGGAGGGAGTGAGAGAGAGGGGGGTGGGGGTGGAGGGGTAGCTGGCTAAACTCTGTGGGGGTGTCCGGTGTCACTGCATGTCAGCAGGAAGAGCATTGGAGAGAAATAGAGAGGTGTACTCTTCCACACAATTTCAAAGCATCAGTTTTCACGGCTTGGGGTAGGCATTATAGTGAGGGAGAGTGGGAGCTGTGTTATGTACAGTGTATTTCCGACTGAAGAGTGAAAAGTCACTGCCATGCCACATGATCGGCATGCAGTAAATAAAGCCAGACAAGAAGAAAATAAATTACATGATTATGACATGCAGCTCTATCTGCTGCTATTTATTCAAACTGGTTTTCAAGCTTATTCTTGCAAAGCATCTGCACACGCTCCTCTGTTGTGTTCGTGTGGCAGCTTTCGTATGTCAGTGCATGGTGAGTGTGTTCACTGCCTTGAGGATTTATTTTATCTCTTCTTTTCAACACTTTTCATACAAATCATTTTTACAGAACGTTTAAAGAAGTATTAGGAGTTTATTGTTTAGTAGCCACAAGAAGTGATTAGCATAGACTCAATCCTGTTGTTTGTGTGTCTCTGTGTGAGTGTATGGGGGAGGGGGTGGTGTGGTCACCCCTCCCGTGACCGGACACCTGCAATGTACGGACAGTTTTGCTATGGCCCAAGGGTGTCCGTTCATGAGAGGGACTGCTGTAGCTCCGAATGTTATAGGATTCTTAAAAGAGTCACTGGCGGAAAGACTGGCAGACACTCTCTCTTCCTCTTTGTCTTCAGGGGGAAAAATACATGATCCTTTCCTTTTTGACTGTCCACATTCTTTCTCGCAAGCACACACACATTCTTACGTGCACAGGCCAGTCTCAGCCATGCCATCTTGATTTCTTTTCATATATCAGTTCGCAAAATGGCCACTGAATGGAGACCGCTTGGTTACATTCTTACGACAAAACCCCAATGACATCCAAAATCAAGCTTTTCAAATGTTAGACTCTTTACTCGCTTTTGCTCGCATTTCAATACTTAAAAAAAACAACCACGTGTAAATCTAGTATGACCCAGCAAGCCATGTAGTATTCTCTATTTCTTCCAGAAGCCAATGTGGAGTATAACCATCAGGTTCTAACAGTAGAACAAGCAGCAGACGGAAAGAGCCTGACGGTGACTGATGTCGGCGGTAAAAGCATTGCATGCCAAGCTCTTGTGCTGACCATGCCTGTACCACAGATACTTCAGCTGAAAGGAGTCGTACAGAAAACTCTGCTTGGTGAGTTTACTTCTGTTCTCTTTCCTCGATTCATTCAGTGTCTCCATAGCCACCCACTGTGGAGCAGGAGGAAAAAAAAGTTTAGTAGGAAAGGAGGTGCTTATTTTTATTTTTCTTGTGTTGATTTCATTGTTATTGGTTATTGTTGTTAGAGTGACGGTCAGCAGACCACAAAAATGTGAAAAGCTGATCCAAGTTGCTGCATGCTGCCCAGAATAAGTGAATTAATTGTGTGTTCAGTGTGTGTGTGTGTGTTATTTTTGTCGGTTTTTACACCCCCGGTATAGGGGTGTGTATAGGATTCGGTCGATGTGTTTGTTTGTGTGTTTGTGTTCGCATATAGATCTCAAGAATGAACGGACCGATCGTCACCAAACTTGGTGAACAGGTTCTATACATTCCTGAGACGGTCCTTACAAAAATTGGGACCAGTCAAACACACGGTTAGGGAGTTATTGGTGGATTAAGATTCTACAAGGACTTATAGAGGGACATATTAATGGTCAAAGGGAAATAACCTTCTCAGTTGGTGGCAGTGAGAATGGTAAGGACGGGGGTGTTTTTTCTACCTCGGAGGAATTTCTTGTTTTAATCAAGTTTTATGCAATTTTCAATTGCGTGTATCTTGAGACCAGACAGATTTAATTCTCAGCCTTATGATAAATAGGCTTTTAGAAAGCAGTTACTGGACTGCATGGTTAGTTTTGATTTTGCTACTCAAGTAAAAAATATTTTTGTTTAAGATTGTTTTCGTGTTTGTGCAGCAAACCATCCAGAAATGTGGGAGAAGCTGTCAGGGGTGACCTACTCTTCGCGCTATGGATTGGGCCTCTTCTACCCTCCTGGCACAGAGCTGCCCTATGAGTGGTGTGCCAAGTACTTTGATAACCACCCCTCCATCCGCTTTGCTGCCATCGACAGCAAAAAGCGTGGCATTGGTGAGTTTTGATTGGGCTGGAAAAGGTTAACATGAAATGCAATAAGTACAACCCATTTATGGTGACACTTTAATTTGGGGTGAAATGGTTGAAATATTATCCATTTGCACTTACATTTCCCTGTTGTTAACTTCTTTCTCTCTGTGTATGTGTGTGTGTGTGTTTGTACGTGTGTGTTGAGTCAAGCATACGGAAACTTGCATTCTCCCAGTAAGGTCATACATTGTACTACGTTGCAAGCCCCTGGAGCAATTTTTTGATTAGTGCTTTTGTGAACAATTAACAAGTGGCTCTATCCCATCCCCCCCCCCCCCCCCCCACCCCACCCCACTTTCCCCGTCGCGATATAACCTTGAACGGTTGAAAACGACGTTAAACACCAAATAAAGAAAGCATACGGACATACACCCTCACACCCATCATTGTCCCCCTTATCATCATACTTGATTCTATTTGGAAGATAATAAAAATCTTCTTCTTCTTCGTTCATGGGCTTAGACTCCCACGTTCACTTGTGTTTTTAGCACGAGTGGATTTTTACGTGTATGACCGTTTTTACCCCGCCATTCAGACAGCATACGCCGATTTCGGGGGAGGCATGCTGGGTATTTTCGTGTTTCTATAACCCACCGAACTCTGACATGGATTACAGGATCTTTTCCGTGCGCACTTGGTCTTGTGCTTGCGTGTACACACGAAGGGGGTTTGGTCACTAGCAGGTCTGCACATAAGTTGACCTGGGAGAAATCTCCACACTTAACCCACCAGGCGGCAGCGACCGGGATTCGAACTCACGACCTCCCGATTAGGAGGCCGACGTCTTACCACCACGCCACTGCGCCCGTCGATAATAAAAACCAAAATCTCATGTCACTATTATTTCCAGATTTAAGCAGCATTGGACCATCAGTCGTGGTTCACACCCATGTGGCCTTCGGTCTAAAGCATATTGACGAGGACAAAGAGAAGGTCAAGGACGTTCTCCTGGAACATCTCAAAGAGGCGTTGCCTGACCTTCCCCAGCCAGCAGAGGTCAAGAGTCAAAAGTGGAGATACTCACAGGTGAGTGAAATGTTCAGTTGTCTGCAGGGTTGTTACCTATGCATGTTCAGTTTTTCAAAAGTTCTTTTTTGGTAAGTTTTGATGAGTAAATTGTGTGGATATCAACATTTGTGTGCTATTTTATTATCCCATGTTGTGTGATTAATGCTGATTACCAGCGGAGGGAATGGGTTTTTTAATGCATTTTTGTGCGTGTGTAAATCCGTGACTATTACCTTGATGACAAAGCTTTAGGAATGAAAACAAAATACAGCATGATAGCCTTATAATTATACATGAACGAAAAAGTAAATCAACAAAATTCAAAACCAAATCACAGGTAAGCTAACATATTACTCTAATAAGATCAGTAAAACTTGAACAGAAATGCATGTGTTTCCAATTTGGTTTTGTGCTGTTCGTCATGATGTTAAAATAACGTCTTATTCTTAACAGGTACATCGAGGATATCTTGGCAAACCAGGGTGTGTGACCGTACAGCAGCAACCTCTGATCATTCTGGCCGGTGATGCATTTTCTCTCTCCACTTTTGATGGCTGCTTGGACTCTGCCGAAGCTATAGCTGCTACTGTTGTAGAGAATTTCAAAAATGCAAATTTGTGAAAACGTGATACATTATCTTTGTGAGGAATTTCCTCAGTAAGTTAGTTATTTCATAAAATGCCATCTGCATTTATGTACATTTATATATGGAGTGTTTTACACAGAAAAGCTGGTCTTGTTTAACTGGATTTGTATTGCTGTTATTAACTTGTTCCGCATTTTTCTCTTGGATTTGAGAGAACTTTGGTCTCACGGATGAATCTGATCATGTGCTGTGATTGAGCATTGAGTAGTCTTGTTTTAATATTGTTGGACAGTTGGACTTTTCTTGTTTTGAGAAAAACTGATCTGATGTTAATGGACTGATCATGAAGATGACTGGTGTGCATGTATGCTAGGAAATTGAGCGACTGAATTTTGAAGAAGTATACATCAAGCATATTTTTTGTGTGTGAGTGTGTTGATGTACGAGCATGTCTCTGTGTGTTTGGTGTTTGTAATAGAGGAATAAAAGTATGCAACTGTAAGCAAAATACCTCTGACAATACATCTTTCTTTCTTTATTTGTGAACAAGGGTAAAAGGAGAAACCGAATCCGTTAGTCGCCTCTTACGACATGCTGGGGAGCATCGGGTAAATTCTTCCCCCTAACCCTGACAATACATATTAAATCAAGGAAAAAGACTATTAACCTCCACATTTTATTCTGGCATATTCGCAAATCTTGTGCCATCAAGTGTTGCTGATGAATGTAATCGCATCACTATATGCAATAAAACGAAACAGTATACCCTCGCTCTCTTTGTTTCGTTTTGTCTATATCACACGTCTCTGGACAAATAGTTTGGTACCAATAATTTGTTCTTCTGCATGGACACAGAAACAGTTACAAGATAAAAATACCATTACCAACCCTGCTCCCTCATTCTTGCATACATACATACATTCTCATTCCCTTCTGCATATGAATATGTGAGCTTGTGACTTTCTTCTATAAACAGAAAAGAACATTCCACAACATACAGTGGGACCACCCGTTTAAGACGGCTCAAAATTGAGAAAATTGGGTCTTCAAACAAGGGGAGTATTAAAATGGAAGTAAATTTACAGAAAGAAGGATCTGGGGATAGGGTAGGGCTTGAAAGGGGGGGGGTTTCATTTGGTATACATCATTTTTGCAGATACAGTGATCTTGCTAAGCTATGCTTAAAATAAAATAAAAGCTATGCCATTGCTATACAGTGGAACCCGTACCCCCCTTTTAACTCATTGTCTCCCAGGTTACGGATATATCCGTACCCACTCATGGCTCTATCTGACCAGGTACGGATATATCCGCTCAAACAGTTAGCTTCAGTCGCTTCCTGTAACGTCGATCTAACGCCTGCATTCCAGCGTGTTGATACACAGTTTCTACACAGTTATTACAAATCTGAGTGACCTGCTGCAGCACAGCTGCTCTCAGCTAAAAAAAAACCTTGGTCAATGTAGGTGGGGTAGAAATAGTTAAGACCTCAAAAACTTGAGAAAATCGGGTCTTAAAAAGGAAGGAGTCTTAAATTGGGGGTAAATTTACAGAGGCTATGAACAGAAAATCTGAGAAACTAGGGTCTTGATAGGGAGGGAGTCTTAAATTGTTTTTAGTTTTTTTTTAAAGGGGGGTTCCACTGAAGAGTCAATATCCTCCATGTGAGGTCAACTGTACATCAAATATACATCCAGGATGTAGTCTGAATTATTGACTAGTGCAACACCTTTTGGTATACATGTAATACAAATGATTTCTTGTTTTATAAAACACTTAACAGAGAAATTAGCAATGTGTATAAATCAGATTTACCAATTAAAAACATATATATATATATAAAACAAGAAGGGCAAAGCCCATACGACTCACATGCTTGACCTTTACATGACCTTGACCTTCAGGGTCAAGGTCAAATAACTAAACCTAGCAATGACATCATACACTAAGAACTGCTTTACACATTTTTCCTACCAAAATACATGTGACCTTGACCCAAGGTCATGCAACACAAAGCTGTTAATTCAAGACATAGGAAGTACAATGGTGCTTATTGGCTCTTTCTACCATGAGATATGGTCACTTTTAGTGGTTCACTACCTTATTTTGGTCACATTTCATAAGGGTCAAAGTGACCTTGACCTTGATCATATGTGACCAAATGTGTCTCATGATGAAAGCATAACATGTGCCCCACATAATTTTTAAGTTTGAAACAGTTATCTTCCATAGTTCAGGGTCAAGGTCACTTCAAAATATGTATACAGTCCAACTTTGAAGAGCTCCTGTGACCTTGACCTTGAAGCAAGGTAAACCAAACTGGTATCAAAAGATGGGGCTTACTTTGCCCTATATATCATATATAGGTGAGGTATTCAATCTCAAAAACTTCAGAGAAAATGGGAAAAATGTGAAAAATAGCTGTTTTTTAGACAACATTTATGGCCCCTGCGACCTTGACCTTGAAGCAAGGTCAAGATGCTATGTATGTTTTTTGGGGCCTTGTCATCATACACCATCTTGCCAAATTTGGTACTGATAGACTGAATAGTGTCCAAGAAATATCCAACGTTAAAGTTTTCCGGACGGACGGACGTCCGGACGGACGGACGACTCGGGTGAGTACATAGACTCACTTTTGCTTCGCATGTGAGTCAAAAAAAGCACAACACAATTCAGTTTCAACTTCATTAAACATGATGAACAAGACACATTTAAGAAAAACACTGAAAAGTCAAGGTGGCAAACAAACTACCGTACTTTCCGGGTCATAAGGCGCGACTTTTTTCCTCGAGTTCGACCCCTGCGTCTTGTATAACAAAGCGCCTAATCCGTGTATGAAATACGAAAAAAATCAAAGAGACCGCTTGAGTACCAGTCAAACAACTTGTGATAATGCATGTTTCAGCTACTAGGTACTGCCCTGCCTTTGATCTGGCCGCACACACAGATTTCCACTCTGTTAAACTCGGTGCAGGAAGTGTTTCCTCTCTCAGATATGACAGGGGAACCACCTCTCATGGCAAAAACTGGGTCATTGACCCCTGGGAAGAAGGTCGTGTCTTTTAACAAGGCCACCCAGCTATCACAATGCCTTTGATCTGGCGGCACACACAGAGCACACATATTTTCACTCAGTTAAAGTCGGTCACTGACCGGTCACTGACCCCGATGCAGGAAGTGTTTCCTCTCTCAGATATGACAGGGGAACCACCTCTCATGGCAAAAACTGGGTCATTTTGGTGCGCCCTATCGGCCCCCTGCGTCCAATGGGTGACTGGATTACAATTTTTTTTTTAAAAGAAGGGGGTGCGTCTTAGATAACGAAGCGCCTTGTCACCCGGAAAGTACGGTAAAACCAATTTTAAATAATAATCCTGCTCACAACAAAATAAACCTTATATTTGTCTTCTTCTTTCACACAAGGAACAGAAGTTGTTGCAGACAGGCAAGGCACAACCTCATATAAGATTTCATTATATCAAAAACTACAGTGCCATAAAAAAAATCATTTAGCAAATAAGAAAAATCTTGAACACTGACTATACCTGCAAATAAATTCAGCTTGCAAATAAAGTCAGTTCAACATACCAAAATAAACTCAACGTTGCATGCAATACTCCACTTCATTTGAAGTAAACAAGGGTAAATATGAACATAACAAAATCAGCAATAGTTGTCTAGAATTTGAATTCACTGGCTCTTTAAGAAAGTGTGGAATTTAAACACAAGACAATAATAAACAACACTCATGTGCTCCTCAGTATTTAACCCCCACCTCCCCCCGTTACCAAACTTAACCGAACAACCAACCGACAAAGCAAACAATCAAAGAAACTAAAAAAATGTCACAAATGTAATCACTAAATGAGTCGGCAAAGATCACAGCAAAGGTGTCTATCTTGAACAAGTGATTTGTACACATATGTATTGTACAAGTATAAACATCAGGCATGGGAATTAAAAAAAGTAAAAAGGCTGAACATTTGTAAGTAATGCTAGGGGGGGTTCGGGGGCATGCCCCCCCCCCCCACCCCCCCCCGGAATTTTTGTTCTCCAAAGAAACCAAACGGTGCAATTTGGTGTCATCTAAGCTCCAAGTTTGCCATTAAATTCCGTTTTTAGGACCATTTTTGCCTCCCCCATTTATTATCTAATAAGACTAAAAAACAACCTGAGAATTATTGCAAGATTTTATATTTTGATGTCTGCTTGAAGAGGAAAGTTAGCTCTTAAACATATCAATGATCTAGGAAAATCTAGTGCTTATTTTATGAGATAAAATTAAATAAAGCATTATTCATCCCACATTTTTATTCATTCTGACACCATCCGACGGCCATAGCAGAAAGCACCGCGAGGTGTCTGTCAACGCCTTATCAGTGGCATCCGGGTCAGACTGCTTGCGCTGGAATGCCGGTCACAGTTGAGCCTGTGGTAATTGATACTAGAACCTGTTATGCTTTTCTTTGTTTAATCGCTTGATTTGCACGTCTTTTTGAGGGATAACAGAAACTACCACTCAGTGGATGTCGAAGTTCCAAAGTCATAAACACTTGTGAAATTTTTGTTCATCTTTTGAGGAATAGATTAGACAGGTTTACTTGTATTTAAAAGCCATCTTCCATCTCCCGAAGTATGGTTCCCCGTAATAGTTTGTGTTGGATTTAATCAGAGATGTGTGTGTGCGTGCGTGCGTGCGTGTGTGTGTGTGTGTGTGTGTGTGTGTGTGTGTGTGTGTGCTGTGTTTTACACAGAGAGAGAGACACAGAGAGAGAGAGAGAGAGAGAGAGAGAGAGAGAGAGAGAGAGAGAGAGAGAGAGAAATACACACACACACACACACACACAGTGAGTGATTTCCAAACACAATAAGGATTTATAGACCTACCTAACTCTTACACCGTCGAATTTGAAATGCATGCCTCATCAAAAAGAGAATTCAATTTAAAGGAGAAAGAAGAGCATTTAGAAGCTTGGACACCGTCTTTTCTTAATTTTTCACTGTCTATGGACTTTATGGTGATGTAGCATCAACATATATTTACAGAATGATATGGTGTAATACTCACCTGATTCATCCCAATTGAAACTTGTAAAACTAAAATATATATATTGAAAAGAATTGAAGAATATTACCGGATGACACAGGTTGTATTTGCACGAAACTTATTAGCAACACATGTACATGAGTGCTGCCAGGGAGGCACAGAATGAGAAAGTCACCAAAATCACGGACTGCTTCTTGGAGGGGATATATATCTTTTTGGTGAGTCCCCAGACCTAAAGTGTGTTAAACACACAACAAACACATATAGCCACACCCTTGGTTCCTGACTCCTGTTCCATCACTCACAAGGCCTGTGAGATAGGTATCGTCATTCTGGCGAAAATGTATGACCAGATAATGTCTTATTCAAACGTTCAGACCAAGCTATTGCTGTTGCCACAGAACCCAACAACTCTGTAAAGATTGATTGAGATGGTGTTACTGAGGACCCACAGTTGCATTATTGACGCCTTGTTCTAGGGATGGGGGAGGGAGTCAGTTGAAATTAGACGCTAAAGACCAAAGACCAGCAAACAAGTCCCATCTTGCAGAAGAAATATGAAAAACTACCAAAGCTGACATGCCGTAGAGACAGTCATGTGGTGTTGAAGTCTAAATACAGTCTGGACGGAGAGACTCTTCTGCAGCGGATACCTTGGCCTCGATGTGCAACATTTGCTGCAATCTTACGATATTCCTTCTAGTTTGTTTAACACAGGTTCCAGCACGTAACCGTGGTTTTCGATGGATACAAGCCCGGACCATCTACCAGGGACGTCACCCATAACCGTCGAGTTAAGGAAAGGTGTTCGCCTTTCAAGTTGGAAATGACGATGTAGGTGAAAAAAGGATGTGCTTCTTGCCAACAACGAGAACAGGCAGCGATTCCTTTATCTACTGTCTGTTGCCCTTACGGTAAACTTGTGTAGGACGGTGCGTGCTGACGGAGATCCGCACTGCATGATAGCTGCTCAGGCTCTGGAGAGTTCAAAGACACATGTCACTGTTGTTGTAGGAGAAGGCACAGACTAACTGGATGTCCCCTGGCACCTAGGACAACCATCATGAAATCTTTCTTGAACCAAGCCACATAATAAGTGCCAAGGCATTCAAATGTGATGAATGTCAGGCAGACCAGGAGATTTCTTGGCAGAGCACGCCAAGTATTATCAGCCATCCATGCGATCAGTGGCTGCGACACAGCGCCAAGGCCGTTTGGAACGGACAAGCGACCTTCAGATACCACAAGAACTGAGGAATCTGGCTACCCCGTTCCTACCAGAGCGCAGACCAAGCAACATCACTAAAGCCGGAGAGAAGATACTTGCTGCGTTATATGATCAGACAGTTGCTCACTTGAGGTACAAGATGTTCTGCACGAAAGTTGCAAGGGGGAGTTCCTGTTTATCATTGCACTGTCGTCCTCCACTCCCGGTTGCAGTCAATTACCACAGTCGTCGTGTATATCTCCAAGTGCAAGACTGGACATGAACCTCACGATTGTGACTAAAAGACAGCTAGAAGACCCTGTCCTGCTGATCTTTCCTCACCCAGCCCCTTCCAAGCTGCTGTCAGTCACGGCGAATCTCAAAAGTGACCCAAAGCGCTATAGTTGTAAAAAGCATGGTTTGGATTGCTCTTTTGTTTGTGGTGAATGCCATGGGCTTGAACTTTCTAACGCCTATGACATGTGTACAGACGAGAATGACATAAACGATTTAAAGGGATACAAGGGCCAGGATGTGCTTTATGTTTTGTTAGGCTATAAGAAATGTGGCAAAATATTTTGAATATCTTGAGCAGAAAAAAATCAAGTTCAGAATTATACACACAGCAATCATAATATGTGTGCATTGCATTATTGTTCACAACAGAAACATCAAACAGTGGTCTTATAGAAAATTGCAAGTCTCCAGGTGTACTTGTGTTTTGTGGAGACACGGACAACTTTCATAGATCGTTTCTAACCAACTCCGCTAACTGTTTCACCAACACATTATGTATGACCCGGCCATTCTGCCTGTCCCTTCAATTCTAATTTAAAAAGAAACTAGAAACTGTACTAATCAAAACATCCTATAAACAACTTACATCAGGAAAAAAAGAACTATGTCTATTCGTATTTGCCTTTGCACACAGTCACGTCGTATTGTGGAAGCTGTGATTTCGATACATCCTTCACACTTACGACTAAACTGTGTACACAGAGTTGTTTACTTTAACTTGGCAGACAAAATATCATTACTACTATCATTTCAACGCGTTCTTGGATACGAACCCGAAAACACTCATAAAAACATGGATTTTGCGGCCCGCAAAGAGCACACAAGGTTAGATGTTTGGGAGGAGACGCCAGTTTGACCTTGACCTGACCTTCTTTTGAAATGATTACTTATATTTACCTATATCATTATTACTATCATGTGAAAGCATTCTCGATGATAAACCCGAAAACATCCTTCAAAAACATGGATTTCGTGGCCTTTCAAAAATCACAAAAGGTTGGATATGTTCGTGACAAAAGGTAAGCTGGACATGACCTACTTTTGAAACGCTACCTTGCATTTTCTTATATCATTATTACCTATTATTCTATCAAAGCATTCTACAAAATAAATCCGAAAACATACTCGAAAAACATGGATTACTTTGCCTACAAAGAGCGAATAAGGCTGGATGTTCGGGAGAAAAGGTAAGCTTGACCTTGACCTGACCTAGTTTTGAAACGGAGACTTATACGTTCCTAGATCTTTTTTATATTATAGCGGTAACATAGAGCTATCAAAACAACTTTACAAAGCAAATCTTGCAATTATTCTCTGGTTCCTATGGTTATAGTCGTAGGATAGCTGCTCTATTATTTTTCGGCGGACACTTTTGCTTTTTCGGCAGAACAAAAACAAAATTCGGCGGAAATTTGCCTTTCGGCGGACAGTTCCCATGCCTGATAAATACATTCCATCAATATGTTTTTGGCATGTGTTCACACATCTTTGTGATTGTAGCAAACAGTATTTTGAAACACAAAAAGCAAGCAACCCCGATTTGAAGAACTGTTGCCTTTCATTACTTGAGCAAGTACAATGTTGAAGAGATTGCAACAAAGAGTATTGTTATCTGAATCAACAAGCATTTACCTATGTGAAGGTATCGTACTTATTGAGCCACTAGTAAATAACCACAGAAAAATAAAATGTCTATCACAAAATATGCCAATATTATCTGCTGTTGACGCTTGCATAATCTCAACAAAACTTTCTCACAGAATATGCATGTATTCGTTGCTTTTGACCCAATGTATAATCCTAACACTTCAAAACACACACACAGAGTACCAAAAAACCACTAATGTGGTTTCAAAGCAAATTACTCAATCTCAAATCATAATGGCCTACAAAAAAAAAATTGCACTCAAAATATACATTCCTGTCGTAGCCATTAAATAATCAGTCATTTTGAAGATTGACACATGTAGATCTACCTATCTGCTAAGTGATATGATACAATATAGACTGGAATGCATGTAAATGACTAATCAGCTGCTTTATAACCCAGCCACATAGTGTGTGACCTAATTTCATCATGAAAGATATATCGATGTCGTCGTGAAATTTTGGCGTAACTGGATTCTTGACGATTTTGATGTTTTTGTGCTTTAGACTAAGTAATTCATTCTCCAGGAGAAATATTCTCTAAAGATACGATTTACAATACATGATTGAACATTCTTTTATCTTTCTATCCATACCAGGAATGAATATTTCATTTCATTTTTCATTACTTTATTGTCCCATCGCTGGGAAATTCGGGTCGCTTCCTCCCAGTGGAAAGCTAGCAGCAACGGAGTCGCGCTACCCAGGTGTCTGCGCGTTTAGGTGTATTCAGCCACCTGCACTTATGGCAGAATGACCAAGGTCTTTTACGTGCCATTGTGATGACACGGGGGTGGGACATGGCTTCCGTCTCTGGGTCTGCACATAAAGTTGACCCGTGTCCGTCCCGGCCCGAATTCGAACCTGCGACCTTCCGATCAAAAGTCCAGTGCTCTACCAACTGAGCTACCGGGCCCCCGATAATATAAACACTATTTCATAATAAAAATAATCAGTTTTGTCCTTCTCCCGAAAAGCTGTTTAACGCGAGTTACGTCAAAATTCCAGGACGACGATGTCATTGAAAATCATGCAAACATGATTGTCTCAGCCAGAAACCGCTTTTCGTGCATGCTACAACAGCAGATTACATTGCTTTGAGCCGGCTCAATCTTTACTACCACAGTAGCCTTTTCATGCAGTGTAAAAATCATAAGCAGTAATTCATGGTCGTGAGAAACCAAGATCTCGGCTCAAGATCATTAGCGCTCTGCCTCACTTGGTTATGATTCCATGACAAACCAAGCTAAATTTAACACAACCATGCGGCTGCCAGTTATTACTGTGTGAAAGCACAGTCAACAAAAGTCCGTTCACAGAAAAAAAGTGATCAGAGTAGCAAAACTACACAAGCTATCGGTGAACTGCCCTGAAGCTAGCTTGCAAACAAGAAGCTGTTGAAGTTGTTCGACGTTGTCTTTTATGGTTCATCCATCAAAATGGAGAGTTCATTCCAAGCTTGGTACCAAAGTCTAGTCTTGCTCGTCTTTGATGCTGGCGGAAAAACCTGCACAAGAAGTTGAAAGCAAATGTCAGAACCTACGACACAGACACATCCCAAAATCAAATTCACAAGAGTAATGTTCCCACGTTAAAATTGAGAAAAAAAAATCAGAACATCAGAAAAGCTAAAACGCAACACGTTTTGCATGTTTTGATTTTGAGGGTGTCTGTGTTGTAGGTTCCAATGTATAGACACTACCTTATGTAACATAAATCTGTTTGCTTAGTGTTGTAGTGGAATGGACGGTCTTTACATGCATATAACTGGGTTTACAATAAACAGCCTCATCACAAAGATTTGCACTCAAACGCATCTGCCTATTTTTTTTATGACGTGTAGTATATATTTCTCATACGATTTTGCTGTTTTGGTTTTATTTTTCAAGAAGTCTCAAAGATGAAAAATATTTGACTGATCAGTTTGAAAAAATATCGTCATGTTATTTC